>NC_135320.1:37122656-37190156 GCF_048772815.1 Callospermophilus lateralis | reverse complement strand
AGCCTGCAGGTGTGAGCCAGTTAAAAGAAAAGGCTTGGGCTAAATAGATTCTTTGACTGTCAGGGATTAGAGTCATGGCACTAGTGGAAACACACATCTTTTCCTTTAATTTACAAAATTTTCTCACGAGTCTGCAAGAGTTCACCCCATCAGGGGCTTTTGGAGGCCATTGAAATGTCTTAAGTTTTAATTAAGTTGGAGTTGTCAGAAGAAAGCTTTTTTGGCACAGAGTCAGGGTCATTAATTACTGCTATCTTTGTTTCTTTCTGTAAAGAGAACTCTGCTGACTTGTTGGGTTACTCACCCAGCCTACATTTTCTATCCTCCAGTTCCCATTCACTTCCAAGTAAGACTTGATTAAGCAGTTTACCAATTACTTCCATCAGTTCTAGGTACAAAGCATTTACATACTCTGAAATCTTTAAAAATGTTTCTCATTAGTGGTTTGGGGTACAGTAGTAATAATAAATTTGTCTGGTGAGTTATCAATTCTGAATGAAGTTCTGCAATTTAAATATAACTATCTTCCCATTTTTCACATCATTATCTATTTGACATGCCTATTCATATTCTCACAGCCCATGACCTTGCCTGTTATGAAATGCTAATCAAGTTAAAGTTATTTACTTTACCCAATGACACATAATTCTACTTGGAGACATTCAGTTTTGATTGATATCTATCATCATTGTGTCCAGATAAAGACCGGTTACCACTAACACTAATAATAGTTTGTAGAGGTAAAAATGAAAGATGTAAGAAAGCAAAAGGTTTAGGTAATTTGTTGAAACACTTCATATATTTCTAAAATAAAGCCATTGCTATTTTGACAAATTACATGACCAACTCTAAGTCTTTTCAAATTGATTCTAGTTGTACACAGGGCATGATTCTAAGATGTCCCTTGAATACCAAAAGTTATGGGTACTCAAGTTCCTTATATAAGATGGTGTAGAATTCACACATAAACTACACACACCATCTTATACACTTTATATCACCTCTAGGTTACTTGTAATACCAAATCCAATACAAATGCTATTGAAGCAGTTGTTATGCTTTATTATTTAGGGACTAAAAGTTTCTACATGTTCAGTACAGATACAATTTAAAAAAAAATCTTTTTAATCTGGAGATGATTAAACCCTTGGATATGGAGGATTGACTTTGTCTTGTAAAAAATAATTCAAATTTCTAAACTGCTGTGCAGATCTGAATAAGTCTCATATATATATATATATATATATATATATATATATATATATATATACACATGTATATATATGTATATATGTACGTATGTGTGTGTATATATATATACACACACACACATACATATATGTAAAAGTCAGGAAAATCATTCTGTTTAAAAATAATGAATTCAGACATGAGTTATTTTTAATAAGAACATACACTCATATTTTGAAATAATTTCCTTTGAAGTATTTTGCTTACAGTATATATCTTGTAAATCTCCCTGAGGTTTTTAACATCATTTCTCATTTTTCAATTTCACTGAAAAATAGTAAAAATAAAATAATTTAGTTGAGATTCAGAAGAAGAGATGAAGTTGAATAATTGTCTAAAAAATAAGGAAACAGCTGGACACAGTAGTGTACACTTGTCATCCCAGCGGCTCAGCAGGCTGAGGCAGGAGGATCCTAAGTTCAAAGCCAGCCTCAGCAACTTCACAAGGCCTTAACTAAATACCTCAGAGAGACCCTGTCTTTAAGTAAAATGCAGAAAAGGGCTGGAGGTGTGGCTCAGTGGTTAAGTGCCCCAGGTTCAATGCCCGGTACCAAAAAAAGGAAACATCTAAACTAAACTGAATAATAATTATTTTAAATATGAATGATGAGAAAATATTTATAAATCTGGGAAAACCCAATTACAGAATCACACATTTCTTCCTAATGAATATTTGCTATCACTTAAAAATATTTTTCCCAGTAATCTCCTAGTTACCTGCCATAAGTAATAATCACAGATATATTATTGCCCAATAAAACATGCCATTTCCCACAAAGGGCTCTGAATTTCATAATGGACACTCATAATTACAAGGACAATGCTCGTCATTATCTGATCATTCTCAGATAATCAACCTCCAAATCTAGAATTCAAACTAGACTTTAATGTAGGGAAGGCTGAAACAGTAGGTGTTTTCATTTAGTCTGGTTCAAAATAGATCACTTTGGGAAGGAGGAGAAAATTCTTATTTTCACTGAATAGCTGATGCCTCATAAGGAAAAACTTGTTTTTTTGTTGTTTTTTTTTTTTTTCCATTACACTTGAAATGACACACCTGAGAAAGAGAGCATAATTCTCCTCTGGCTCTCAATAAAAGTTCTAAATATATTTCTAAACCATAATAATAGATGTAAATTTAAAAGTACAGATAAAACAAATTAGATAAGCAAATGTAACCACTTAATTTATTTAATAAAGTCCAATTTTTTAAAAAAGTAATGAATAGTCCTATACAAATTATTTCCAAAGTCAAAGTGATACCCATTTTTCTAGGTTTTACAGAAAATCTGAATGTTCCATTCTCCTTCCTTTTATGAATCTTCTTGTTCTTGTACAGAAGTATAAGGCCATGGTTTTTACCTGATAACTACTTATCAAAGTCCTAGCATAGAGTAAGAACTTTAAGAAATGAATTAACTTAGAGGAAGGTACTAATGATAGGCAAATTAAAAAAAAAATGGTTCTTGTTAGTTATTCCTTTTGACATAATATAAAAGCATGAAATATAATTTACTCTAGTTCCCCAAGGACCTCCCTTTTCTCTCCCCTCCTCCATACCCCTATTCCTTTCTCTCTACTGATCTTCTGCTTCTTAGTGTCATTGTTTTTTAATTAGTGTCCTGTGGACCTAGATGCTTGTGAGATTCACTGTGGTATATTCATATACGTATGTAGAAAAGTTAGGTATGATTCATATACTGCTCTTCTCTTATTCTGTCCCTCCACCTTCCCCCTAAATCTCCTTCATCTTGTTCACTGATCTTTCTTCTGTTTTGATAGAATTCCCTCCCCCTTTTTCCTTCCTCACCCCTGTCCCTTTTCTTTCCCCATTATTTTGAACTAGCTTCTGCATATCATGGAAAACATTCAACTTTTGCCTTTTTGGGTCTGGCTTATTTCACATAGCATGATCATCTCCAATTCCATCTATTTATCAGTAAATGCCTTAATTTCATTCTTTTTGTATGGCTGAGTAATATTCTTTTGTGTATATAAGCTACATTTTCTTTATCCATTCATCTGTTGAAGGACACCTAGGTTGGTTCCATAGCTTGGCTAATGTGAATGGTTCTGCTATAAACATTGATGTGGCTGTATCCCTATAGTATGCTGATTTTAGATCTTTTGGTTATATACTGAGAGTGAGACAGCTGGGTCATATTGTGGTTCCCTTCCAAGTTTTTTGAGGAGTTTCCATTCTGCATCCCAGAGTTGAATTTTACACGAAGAACTGAACCAACTCAGTAATTATGATTATACAATTATGAAACCTTCCCTCTTTCTTCCCTTACACTCTGCCCAGAATTTAGAAATTTGGATTATTTTTTACAAGACAAAATCAAAATCAATCCTCCATATTCAGTAATTATATATAATTAATTCAGTAATTACAAAATACATCATTCACATATTTATGTAATGATTCTGTGACATTTTAAATAATCCAATAACCCTTGTGAATCAGTTATCCACACCCATTTATCTGGATATGCTAAAAATATATCTAATTGTAATCTGAATACAATATGTTTTGAAGGTGGATCTGTCCTATATAAAACATTTTTAGACTAAGTGCATGTGAAACAGTTGTATGAAGTTTAAGGAGTCTGTGGGATCCACTTTCTTCATCATTCTCAGTTCCACACATATTTAGTACACACATTATGACTTCATTGAACAAGGCACGGCAGACCCCAATGAGGCACAGTACTCCTTCAGGATGCTCATGGCCTGGGAGAACAAGTCAGGAAATGAAATGATTGAATGCAACCTAGTGTAATAAAATTTACCCTAGAGAGAAAAGTGAGGTAGCATGGGGTAGAGGAAAGGCACCTCCAGGTACCACTTCTTCAAAGATGTAATGCAAGCACTTGGCTGGCAGGTCTGCCCAGAATGAGCCTGTGGAAGGGCAGCCAGGGGAGAGGAAGCAGCATGCACAGCATCTACAGAAAGGAAAAGTGTAGCTTATTTGATGTACTTAAGGAAAAGGTCAGAGAGGATACAAATGTGAAGTACTTTGAAGAACAGGCGGAAACTGGACTTGGAAGTGAATGATTTTGGAAATCACTGATAGGTGATAAAAGGTTCAGAAGGAGCACTGTGGCCATGGCTTGCTGCCATGGATACAGTTCTGGCAGCATGGTCCTTGCCTTCCCTCAAGTCAAAGGATAAGTATTGATTCAATGTACATTTTATCAATACTTCATACTTATCCTTGTTTTGGCTTCTGGCTTTTTGTCATGACTTTCTTGATCCTCCTTCTTGGTCTCCCTTATCTACTATTAATTTTTTTGTGACCTCCAGAGTTTCGTACTAAACACCCTTTGCAAATTCATCTATTCCTACACTGACGATTCCCCACTTTCTGTTTTTAAACAGAGGTCTCTTCTAAGATCTGAATCATTTACTACAAATGCCATCTTGGTACATCTACTTGGATGTCTTATGGAAACCAAAACTCAACAACCACAAAATGGAACTGATTCTCCTCTCTTCTTACTCATTCTCCACTCTTCCTCACAGTAATTAATTTTTATTGTTTTTTTCCCCCATGCTTTAGGCACTGTTCTAAATGTCTGACAAACACTCTTACATGAAGTGCCCACAGTATGGTCTTCAGCACGGATACTAATCTCACCATCCAGATTAGGATTTTTTTTTTTTTTTTTTTTTTTTTGGTGCTGGGGATTGAACCGAGGGCCTTGTGTATGCAAGGCAAGCACTCTACCATCTGAGCTATATCCCCAGCCGGACCCCCCAGATTAGGGATGAAGGAATCCAGGCAGCTTGCCCAAGGTCACAGTGTCAGTGAGAAATGAAGCCAGGCTGAACACAGTCATTTTTCACCTTTAGACCACATTCCTTCTCCAAGCCCTGCAGTTAGTGGCACCTCAAAGTCATCCAGTGACTCAGTCCAGAAATTTGGAAGTCATGTTTGTTTCCTCTTTCCCCTTACCTCCTATATCTAAGTGATCACTCTGTTCTAAATATGCCTTCTGACCATGTCTTAAACTTCTCAACATTCCATCACCATCTCTTGCCATCAACTCTTTCCTTCTAGTCAACTCAGATAACAATCAGAGTGTCTGAAAAGACAACCTGCTGCATTAATTTAACAATTCATGGAACATCAGCATGATGTCCTCCATTCTAGGAGCTAGGATTGCAGTCATGGATAAAATTAAGTCCCTGCCCTCACAGGGCCTAAATTCAAGAAGGGAAGAAGAAGCCAACAGTCAAACAAATAAACAGGTAATTTCGGGTAGTATTCAGAGCTGTAAGGAAAGTGAGGCAGGAAAAAGTCGAGGTGGCAGAGAAAAGTGCTATGGAAGGATGTTGATCTGATAAATTCATTTCCCTTCTGAACACTCTGCAATAGCTTTCCTTTTCTCTTACGATGAAACCTCAAATCCTAACTGGAGTGAGCATAGGACTTCCTACAAAACTCCCAGCGTAAGACCCACTTCCTTTCACTGCCAAAATATTTCAGCTTTAAAGGTTGAGTGCGTGGTCCTCCTACCTAAGGGCCCTGCAGGATGACAGTTTCATGCCAGCTCCAGCTTTAGCTCCTTTATTGTCATCACTTGCTCATTTTACTCCCACTATGCCGACATAAGTGTAAGGTTCATGTCAAGTGTAAAGTTCTCAGAATTCTCTCAGCCTTGACTGTGCTCCTCTTTGCTTATCTTAATCCTATTTGTCCTCTAAATCAAAGTCTTTTAGCCTAAGTCTTTTCTTTTTTTCTTCAGAAACCTGCCCTCTTTCCCTCTTCCTTCCCTTACATTCTACATTGCTTTGGAACAGTTATTCCACCAATAACTAACTATTAGCGCAGTTGATTGATTGAGATGTCTGTCCTCGCCACCGGTCTGTAAACTTCAGGCTTGGACTGACATTTTATTATGCGTTATTTTATCTCTAGGACCTCCATGATGCCTGGCACATAGCAATATGTTCAATAAATGATGGAAGAAAACAGGTACAGCTATTGACAGGCAAGAGAGTAGAAGTACCTGACAGATTGGACAGTTAATCAGGACTTGGTATTTGATAGAACCTCTTGACTGATTGAGTATGGTGGAAGTCAGTAGAAAGAGGATTAAAAATAATTTTCTGGTTTCTAGGCTGGGCAAGTGAGTGGAGGCTGCTGCCATTGCCAGAGAAAAAGAAGCAATTATTAGAACAGGTTGTGGAAAGGGATGTGTTCTGTTTTAGACATACTGTATTTGAGATGTCTGTGGGATGTCTAGATAGAGTTTGTTACTACTTACAGAAAAGTTTGTTTTGTAACAAGAACAAGAACAATTTTAACAGCTCAATGTTTAATTTTTGCCCTACTGCTCTCTAGCTATTTGTCTTTTGGAAGATATTTAATTCTTTGGTGACTCAATTCCTTTCCATTTGACTAATTCTAAGTCAGCAATAATATACCAACTGCTAGGAGATACACATTTTGGTTCCATCAAACTCTTCAGTATATTGGTAGGTTTCTAAGAAGTCTTGAAGACCCACATGCACTGATCTTTATCTAGCAATATTTTAAGGTGTGCTGGAAGGAAAAGGACCCATGAGTGAGAGAAATCAGACAACTAGGTGTTCTCCCTTTACTCAGGTAAAATTGATTAAAACTGAGGGCCAGGAAAACTTTAGAAAGTGTCATTGTGAAAATCTTGAAATTCCCATTTACCTATTAGGATGGTAATAAATCATAGTTTTTATGTTGCCTCTTCAGCTTCAATTTTGGGAAATTCAATACCAATTCACAGAGTGACAAAACAGGAGGACATAGCAGCTCTCATTATAATTTTGACTCTACAAATGAGCATGCTGCTAAGAAGTTTGAACAAACAAAATATCTAATAACATGGCCAGCAAAAAATGTAATCTATGTAAAATATTCAATTTTTCATGTTTAAGCACTAACTTCTTAATGTCTTTGCTCTATGTACTTACAGTCAGTAGACACTGATATGCATGATAACTTGCAAAGGGAATGAGATCAAACGACACTTTGACTCCGTAAGCAGAGCAAGTGAAATTATCCCCCCCAAAACTTATCAGATTCTGAAATAATAGGGAAAAATGATACAAGGCATACTGAGATGATATTACAAACATGAAAAAAAGTGATTCAACCTATATGTACTAAAGTAAGAATTTCTGGAGAGATCATTCATAATATCCATTTCCCAGGGTTTCCCTACAGTATTTGACATTGCTGACCACAACTTTTTTTGAAATTTCCTTCTTTCAGCTTTTGGCTTTCCAGCAAAATGTCTTCTAACTTCTTTCATTTCGAGGTGCTTCGGTTTTGCCTTTTTCTTCTTTTTCTTTATCTTGATATATAAATAGGTATTTCATTGTCTTTCAAGATCAAGTCTCCCCATAACATTTCATGTTCTCTTACTTTATCTCCTAGATGTAAAACACTATACAAGTCAAAATTCCTAAAAACCACCTTTCTCTCAAACATATACCACATATCTAACAACCCCAAATTTGTCTCCTTCTGGACTTTCACCTTTTCTCCAAACTCAGAAAGTCTATACCTGAGTTCATCGTATTTCCCTTTAATTCTGCCTCTACCCCTCCTCTGTGCTCTCCACATCTCTATGCTACAAAACAGAAATTATAGGAGTCACCTCAGATTCCTTGCTCTGTGCAAACAGATTTTCAATAAGAACGTTAGCCTTTAGTAGAGACATCTAATCAATTGCAAGAATCTTCCTATTCTAATGTGGCCCTCATCTTTCCCTTTCTCTCTACTCCCATGGTTTCTACCAAAAGAGTTTACTGCCCCATGAAACTACTGTCACTATCCTCTAAATGGCCAGCCTGACTATAATAACCAAGTGGGCACTTAATATCATGGCTCACAAGGTTGCTATTTATTACCATTAGTATTATTCCTAAATCATAGTAAGACAATCTTGTTGTCAAGACCCATCATTGGCACCCCAGTCCTTTCCTGAATATTTCTCATGGCTTATCCTCTGTGTCTGGAGAAAACTGAAAGGCTTATATTTTGTATTTAGGTGCAAATAACTTCCTTATCTTGTGTCTGATTATACACTGCCCTCTTTCTACACATATCCAAATGCTACCCATTATTAAAACTCCAATCCAAATATTACCTCCACAAAAAATTTTGACTGCTACGACCAGAAATATTCTTATTCTCTTTTGAAACATAAAGCGCTTTATCAGAATCCCACCTATGGTGATTAATATATTCTGAATATTATTAGTTATTTACTTATTTACCTTATTCACTGCAATAATGTGTCCAAAGCAGGATCAATGTCTATTCATTTATAGAAAGTGCCATACCCAGAGAATATAAAGGTAACTATCCATGTGCTTGCTTGTATTTAGAAATTTCCTTTAATGATAGGCAACATAGTTGATTTGAAAAATAAGTTTTTACAAAAGCCCAGTGTTTAATTTTTGCCCTAATGCTCACTATTTGTCTTTTGGAAGATATTTAATTCTTTGGTGACTTAATTCCTTTCAATTTGACTAATTCTACCTGCCATGTATTTTGATAGGATTAAGCCAGCAGTAATATACCAACTGCTATGTGCAAGTATCTAATATACATTTTGGTTCCATTTATCTCTTCAATATGTTGGTAGGTTTCTAAGAAGTCTTGAATACCCACATACACCAATCTTTATCTAGCAATATTTTAAGGAAAGAAAAGGACCCATGATGGGAGAAGTCAGACAACTAGGTGTTCTCCCTTTCCTTAGGTAAAACTGAGGAAAACCAATTGGCTTACCCAAATGATTTGTCATCACCCTGAAATGTTAACATAAAGTTAACACAAGATCGCTGAATAAGGTAGTTTATGGCAATTTTACCTCTCCTCTTTTAATTTCTACTTTACTGATGAGAAGTCCAGGACCCTGACATTAAGACACATTATCCTCTGTGTCTGGAGATAATGCTATCTGCTATCAACTACCTTGTAATAAAGTTGGGATGCAAGTTTGGGACAGTCTGAAACCTAGTTTCATGTCATGGTATGTCATGCTGTCACAAACACACACACACACACAAAACCCTATGGGAGAGACACAGTGAAATAAGGACACATTAACTTTCTTAAAAGGTTATTTTTGTTGTTGTTGGGTTTTGAGTAGGGTTATCTGAGAAGCAATCAAAAGAATACCAAATTAATTAAACACCAGACATTTTCCAAAAGCAATACTGGATCAAGAGTATGTTGCAGATTCTCTCTTGAGGAAGGAAACGTTCAATTTGATTAAGATAATAAGTGTTTCTCTCAATAGTAATTTAAAAGTCATAAACATATCTTTTGTATATTAAAGTGCTTTAAAAGAATTACAGAATATTTTAATAAATTTTTATTTAAATAAATTGTTCTCAAAATATTCTATATTATTTTACTAGATAGGTTTCATGCCGTATACAAAGCAGAAAGGGGGAAAATTATTAGTAAATTTATTATGTTAAATCTATAAATGCTGGTAAGGTCTATAACTCTCATTAACTGTTCATTATTGATAACCAATAATATAGGCATTCAATATAGTCAACAGTCTCTGGCTATGAACAGAGTAGTATTTTTACTTTTGAAGCAATAACTGAAATTGAATATTTCCTCAAAGAACAGTTGTTCACGTTTGAGGTACAGGAGAGATAATAAAGCCATATCTGTAAGATAACTTTAAATATCCAAGTTGCAGTAACTTTTTTTTTTGGTAGCAGAGATGGAACCTAGTGGTGCTTTACCACTGAGTCACATCTGTAGTGACTTTTGAAAAGTGTTCATTCACACAAATGTGTTGACTTAATTAAACTTACCGAAGCCACCCACTGGCAAAGCACATTAAAACTGGAGGAAAGAAATACTACAATATTGGGAATAACAGGAACTAAGACTTTAAAGACTTTCTTAACAAAAAAGACCATGGCCTGTATAAAATTTTTGACATCCATTTGCCTAAATGAACAGTTTTCAAACTGACCAACAAGATTTCAAGAAACTCCTATTTATGTGCCCTCCTATTTATGTGTAATAGTTTTAACACTGCCTAGGTTCTATCTTGGGGGTATTAAGATACATTAGAAATGTTTTCCTGATTTTTCTTAGCTCTTTCTTTAAGATGGTCATGCCACATATCTTTTGGAAAAGAGATGAATGCATACATGTTTGTAGTGACATAGATTAAAATTTGGATGCTACTTTCTTGATTGATGGCACTTAGCTTTTCAGTGAAATATCTAACCACTAAGTATCAATTTTCTCATCCCTTTACTAAGTTACAATAATTACCTCTTGGTGTTGTTTTGAAGATTAAAAACATAACAGATATGAAGCAACTAACCGTGCTGTGCCTGGCAAAAGAGAATAATCTGTTCCGTTTCCCTTCTCTTGACAGTCTAATTTCTGCCATTTCAATTCTTTTTAAGCCAATGAATATTCAGTCATGACAAAGGAAAACTAACATCAGGTCACATTTAAAACTGCCACCCAGCCTTCGTCCCATGCCACTTGGAGGTAAACTCTGCTGGGATAAAATTCTGAGGCTGTTTGTGAAAGAAAATAAATGTGTTTTAATCAAAATACAGTCTCCTATACACATACCATTCACCATTGAGTGAAATTACATTTAAATATTCACTATCCAAATTATCAAAAAACAGTCAGAAGCCAATCCACAGCCTCTATAATTAATTCATTTTAAGAATTTTGGCTGATCTAAAAATTTTTTGTAATCAAAAGTCTTCACATAGAAAAATAGCTGAGATTTAATTAACATTTATCATGATTTTTTATATTGTCTTTCTGGGAGAACTTTGCACAAGGATTTATTATCGTATTTAAGGACTGTCTTAAGGTATAAGTTTTATGGTCTATTAAGCATAACTTCAAGTACCTTAAATACAACTAAATGAGCTGGAATTACTATTAGCTTGTATTTTAGGTTACCAAGTGCCTAGGCAATTCCAAACAACTGTATCCGGAATACTATTTTATGACAGCTCATGACTTTCTATGTTGAGCTTCCTTGACTTAAAATTTTTACGAGATTGAAAACTGACCTCTGAGATGGTGCCTGAAAGTTGGGTCATTAGTCCTCACCTTTTAAGAAATAATGTCTCAGCAGGCTGCATTTGAACCTCTTGAGCTCAAGGAGGTGTTAACAGAGTTGTTAATTAACCTAGGTCTGGAACCCATTGTGAAGAATCCCAGAAAGTTGGAACAATGGAGAGGCACTATTTAACCTGGAAGAAAAACCTTTTGATTTAATAAGGTAGCCTCAGAATTATAAAATATGAATATATTAGGTTAAAAAAGAATAGCAAAAGAAAGCAATAGTTGGTCAGAAATGGAGCAAATTTGCAGAAAGCTACTCTTTGAGAAACCTAGCTGGAGCGGAAATCGACCAAACTAGACATTTACAGTATCTGTCCTTTTGGAGAAATCCCTAATCCCTACCTCCACCGTTACATATGAATGGGCAATAAAATAAACCCTAAACTGACATTGCTTTCGTACCCAGGACTCTGGGTATGGACCACTGCTTTGCTTCAGTGTGCCAAAATTACTGTTTTTGTTTTTTTTTTTTAAAAAAATCCACAAGAATGGAGATTTCATAGCTTTCCTTTATTAGCATGTAACAATGTTGAATCATCTACTTATAGCCCAAACGATCTCAAGGTGAAAATGACCCCACCTTAATTTACTGTAAAAACAGTTGGTCTGTGGGACTAGCCTAGTAGTACAGCAAACACAACTAAATCTTTCAACTTCTTGAAAAAAAGTTACTGAGTATTTCTAAAGAGTCACTTGGGTAGCTAAATTACCTTTCCAAACAAACTCATCTCAATTGCATCGTTAGTTCCCTTTTATAAATTATTTAAAGTTTTATAAAAAAAACTTTATTCCCTTTATGTTTCTCTAAGTAGCATTTTAAAAATGTGTGAGCGTATCCTCTTTTTTTTTTTTTTTTGGTGGGGTGGGTAACAGCGGATTGAACTTAGGGGCACTCAACCACTGAGCCACATCCCCATCCCTTTTTTTGTATTTTATTTGGAGACAGGGTCTTACTCAGTTGCTTGGCACCTCAATTTTGCTGAGGCTGGTTTTGAACTCGCGATCCTCCTACCTCAGCCTCCCCAGCCACTGGGATTATAGGCATGCACCACCAGCTGATCCTTTCCTCTCTATATAGGATCCCTTAGAGAACCCTATGATGTTCTAAAAGCTCCAACGTTCTCTCTATTTTGTTGATGTCAAGAGAAAACCATGTACAAGAGAAATAAATGACAAATATCATAAACTATATGTAAAGTTTAGCTGCTATATTAAAATATTTTAAAAATGTGATCCATATGCAATGATGTACCTTTAAAAGGTGGATTGCCATTTCAACTAGGAGTCTACAAAATACATAATTATTAACAAAATCAATTATAATTGGATGTATGTTTTGAGAAGTTTATGTAAATATTTATAATTAGTATTTATTAGCCAGAATTATAGAAAATTCTGATCTTTTTCTTTTACCTCATTTTCTTGATAATACTCATCTACAATATTATTTGAGTTTTCCCTAGCAACATACATATTTATAACCATTATCTTATGTAACAATAAATCACTGTCTTGGTCTTTTTCTTCAACTGTTAATGATTCTAATTACACCCTGATTTCTCATATTATCTCATTTGATTTTCACAAAAAGTTAGTATTCAAGTCAAAGAAAAAATTGATTTCTTAAATCTGATTGCCTGGATTTTCATTATTTACATGTATTCCTTTTATTCTCAAACATATTCTTAAATATTTGCTTTGTTGCTAGATGTTCTTGTGTCTAATAGAGAAATAATTAGTGTGTTCTAAGTAAGTAAAGGTTTTTGTTTTCTCCCAACTTCATACTTTCTATATTCTCTAAGAGGCTATATCTGTAAATTCCAAGAATATAATTGGGTGTTCTGGACCAGAAATTAGTCATACTTTCTTTGTAGCACTAGTGGGGATGGTGTCTTACTCATTCATGATGGTATCTATTAAAACAAAATACTCTCTTATAAAGCTTCTCAATGTGTTTTTATTGAACTACTGGCTGCCCTCCAGAGGAATAGACCCACTTCAGGAAACGCATTCTAAAAGTCTTGATTTTATTTGTAAGTAATTTTTCTCCAAATGACCCTTCATTTTTTAGACTATTTAACCCAATGATAATAGAACTAAACAGCCCAAACAGGACAACACAAACCAGATATTCCTGGATGATCTATTGTGACACAATTCCTTCTGAATTTCTGTGTATGCAGAGTCAGAGACTTCCCTGAACCTTACGTCAAGAAGCAGTCAAAACAAAGACATTTATTCCTGAATCTCATTTATTTTGAAAATCAAGGCCTACTCTCTGAAACATTCTAAGATGAGAGAATTAAATAACGTTTAAGCTTTAATATTAAAGCACTTTTGATTTTATTTTAAAATATATATGTCTTTTCAAAAGTAGTTTTCATATGCATTAGATCCAAGGATCTCTTTGTATGTGTCCTTTACTATACTGAAATAAGATAACATTACCTGTCTACATACAGAATTTATACAAATCAGTTTGATGACCTAATCATGACTTAAAAGAAAAAGAATAAAAAACAAACTATGTATTTGTTTCACATTGGAAAAGTAGAGGCATGACGATGTTATATAATGAAGGAGCCATACATTTGCACCCATATATTGCATCTTTACAAATTCATAAGTCTAAATGTACACAGTTATAATTGTGTTGCATGAGCAACTCACATTTTATGAGGAGGCTTTGTAGATCTGTTAGAATTTTCCAAAACGATAATTAACTCTTAGTCACCTACCAAACCAAACATAAATAACATCTTCATGAACCTGAGAGTTACATTCCTGGAAATTTCAATACATATCAAGACTGTATTAAAAAAATACTTGATCTATAAAACAGAGTTTGGATAGAGGTCTAAGAAATATAAATAGTTTTAGTCACTTAACACAAATGCTGATGAATTTACTGAAAATGGGACTCAGGAAAACTTTTCCTTTCTCATGCTGAAAACTTTTCTTCTCTTTTTGTCCATTTTACCTATCTGGTGGACCTAATGTCCACCCAATAAATGCCTTAAGAAATAGCCTATCACAGACTGCATCAACAATTCCTCCACAAATTTCCAAAACTTCCTTGGGCAATAGTTTCTCTGTTAAAACCTAGGAAATCAATTCAAGCCTCCTACTGAGAGCCAGACAAACTTTCAACTCCCCATGCTCCTTTCTGATTCAAGAAATCCTTACTTGGATTAGGGGATTAAAGTCCTCCATTACAAAGTTTCACAGTGTCATGCACATCTCTTTCAGAGCACATATCATAATTTTAGTCAAATAGTTGATTTTAAGTTTTCATCTCTCAAATTAGAAGCTCCATGAAGTCAAATAGGTATCTGCCTCTTTGACACTGTATCCTTAGTGCCAACCCCCACATTGCACATGCTCCATAATAAAGGAATATTAATTAAGAGATGAAAAAAATGAATTTGTATCCACTCAAAAGGCATAATTCATGTGCTGTAGCATGGCCCTAAACAACATGCTGAGATATGTATGTATATCTACTTATTGTGCTGAATGTTAGGTGCATCTTTAGACATTAGAAAAAGAAAGTTGATTAAAAACAATAAAAAAACAGTCAAAATGAAAAAGCAGTTAGTTCTTCCTTATCTAATGAGCTCAATATGTATTCTGGAATACCGCTCAAGACACATTATATGATCTTTAGATTTTTATTAGAGTACTAGGTGATTGCTTGAATTGCCAAAAGAATATTTTAAAGGTATTGAATAATCATATGTATGATTTCAAAAACTATAAAAAGCTTCACATTAGCTTAGAGCAAAATATATTTAAAAATAATCAATTACTTGCATCATTTTTTGATGCAATATAACATTCAAATTCTCTCATGGAAAATATTTATTTTATTTATTTATCTCTCACTTCAGTCCACAAAGGATTTAAGGTACATATAATAAATTTTATGCATTTCTACCCTCAGTAAAGACTCAATAAGTCCTTTCTTATTTTCATCTTGTAAATGAAATGGAAATTAACGAAATTAGAACTCGAGATGACTAAAGGTTGAAATGTCTAAATGTTCTAATAATAGGTTTAACTATTCGAATGTATCTCCAAACAAGAAGCTAACCAGATGATCAATCACCATTTCTGCTTTTCCAGATGGCTGCAGTCCCATCTCCTAGAATAATGGAGTGCTCAAATCTTTGATAGTTAATTGTACAGGATTACTGTTTGGCAATCAACCAACTCTCTGGCCTAGGGGCAGATCATTTTATTTAATGGTTCATCACCAAGACCTCACTAGCATGACAACATAGATCACTATGCCACTGATGCCAAGAGAGTGAAAAGCTGAGATGCAGCTCTTCCCACCTGGGAGGAATTTCATTTAATAAACTACCTAAAGAAGACCCAAAAGAAGGAGTGTTTAAGGCCAAGAGTAAATCAAGTATAGTAGGAAATACAGAAATAATTCTTTTTGCACTTTTAGTTTATAAAATCATGTGTTACTATTTAACACTTCTTCTAATACAGTAATTTGGCTTTAAAATATAGAAAAAAGGGGCTGAGGATGTGGCTCAAGCAGTAGTGCGCTCGCCTGGCATGCGTGCGGCCCGGGTTCGATCCTCAGCACCACATACAAACACAGATGTTGTGTCCGCCGAATACTAAAAAATAAATATTAAAAAAAATTCTCTTTCTCTCTCTCACCCTCACTCTCGCTTTAAAAAAAAAAATAAATAAAATATAGAAATAACACCTGCTATGGGTTGAAGTGCAAAACCAAGCAAACAAAAAGAATAATGACTTTTATGGCCTAAGGTTTAAGCAGGGACTTTCACATTTTTCACCAAAATTGGACATTTTTTAAAATAAAAGTAGACACCTAAATAAAAATAATGCTTTCTTAAAGTTATTTTTGAAATAATTTTATTTTGTGGAAATATTTAAGTCACACATCAGTCTTGAACCACTGAAAAACTGATTTTCCTATCGGTCTTCAAAAAGAATTGCTCAACGTATTTCACATATAAGCCTGAATGCTTCAAAATTAGAAAAAGCAGCTATTTAATAGGAGAAAACAGTGAAGGTATCACAGACCTCACACCAGATTGTGTCAAGCTCAGAAGTCATGAGAATGATAAACCTTTTATGATGGCATATACCTAAAAATCCAGTCATGAATCAGAGGGACAAACCTGCCCATATGCTTGAAATTACCACAGTAAAAATATCATTTGATTTTCTTTTTAATTGATGTCATTTTTGTATTTTGCATGTTTCTCTGGAAATATCTTCCTCATCCTCTTTGGTAGGTTCTTAAGTATCTTTCAAGAATAAGATTGGAGGAAAAAAAAAAAAAAAAACTAAGATCGAATGGGGACTAATTTGAGTCCCCTGAAGGTTCAGCAAACAACTTTGTTCTCCAGCCTCCCAGAAAGCATTTTTCATACCTGTTTCTCTAATCACCATGTCATGCTAGAATGTGCTCATCTGCATGCCTGTTTTTTATATCAGAGCTTCATGAATGAAGGGGCTGAGTTCCTTCCCTTGTACACTTAGCACATCAGACGGTTCCTAAAACATACCAGCAGCTCAATATATTTGTTTTAAATGACTGATGACCCCCAGACATAATACGTCCCTTGATTATAATTTTAGAAACCTCATAAATGAAAGCATTTGGGTCAGAATCTATAATGAAATGACCTCTCTCTTGGATAACCAGTAGAAAAGTCACTGGTCCACTGTCACTAGCTCAGGGCTACCTTAGATAGAGGTCTCTTGCTATTTAAAATAAGACTTTTTTCATTTAGAGAAAACATCCCAATGTTCTATCCCTGAGCCTCATCTTTAATCTCCCTTCTGTTTTAAGCTTCTCATACCCTGTTTCTGAGTAGGAAAAACAGGTATGATGTCTTTCCAGGGATTCAGAAGATCCTGTGTTCTCAGCCAAGCTCTACTAGATAACCTGTATGAGCTGGGAAAAAGCTCTTCCCTTTCTGAAGCACCTTCCTCATCCATCAACCAACATGGGAGAAGTGTTGAGTATGAGAGGCCATGGGTATAGAATGGAATTGACCTGGGTACAAACATTTCATGTCCTCAAGCAAGCCAAAGAGCCCTCAAATCTGGCGACATCACTTTCCACCTTTTCTTAAAAATCTCCAGTGGTTGCCCATTGCACCTAGAACAAAATCCTTTCTGCATATATAAGTCTTTCGTGCATGTCATCTTCAAAGAATTTGCTATCAAATGAATTACCAGCCTCATCAAACTAATCAGAGTCCCTGATCATTTCCACTGTACTACTTCTGCACATCTCCAAACTCTACTCTCTGATGTCCTCACCACATATCCCTCTCATATAGGTGCTACACTATACTGCAATTATTTCTTGTCTGTCTTCTGCTGCAGACTATGAACCCATGATAACAGAAGTGATTGTGTACACTGTATCATCGGTACTCAGCCTGGTGTCTCTTGTGTGTGGTGTCATTTAATAAGGTTTGCAGCATAAATAAATTACTGCCTGGAAATTCCAACTTGACAGCTATTCAAGTTTCTGAATTAAGAGTTGGCCATAATGTGTATTGATTAAATATGGATTTATCATGGTAAATTCCTTCACCATTATTGGAAAAATAAGCCAAGCTGTGGTCAATTAAGTAAATGCAGAGGAAAATATGATATTAATTTTGGGGTATATAATAGACATAATAACTTATTTTTAATATAGTAATTTATACTCTGCTTTTTTTCACAAAGAAACACATTTGTGGAATGAAAAACAGAAAAGAAGATCACAAATGTGGATGTAATAAGGACCTACAGTTATGAGAATTGAGCAGTAAATTAGGTTCTGAACTTCTTGGAAATCAAAGGAAAAAGAGAGACATTCATAGAACATATATTCAAATCTTGATATGGTTAAGTAGGAGGACAGTGGTGACAGCACAGAGGATGTAGTTTAAAAGGTTGGCAATTTTACTATTTGAAAAAGTGGTAATAGATGGTGTACACATGCATAAAATTAAAATGAACTTAAATTAGAAATATGTATATATTATATGGCAGCTAACGTTAATTTCATTAAAATTTTAACATTTAATTTCATAAAATACCAACAAAAGTTGCATTGTTGCTTATGCAAGGTATGGAACTCTCCCCTCACCCCTGCACTCCCACCCCTATCCAATACTTCTATTTCTTACTTCTGAAACCAAACATGTAATCTAGTAAGGATAATAAGGATTGACGGACATGATAATGCTTCACATTTTTTTTTAGAAATGAAATTATTCAATATTTGGGGAGAGAAGAGATACTAAACAAATTAAACTACCTTCTGAAATAAAAATTTATGATTAGAGTGGGGAACAGAAATGATTGATTGCTCTTGGAGCATCAACTGCATCAACTGTTTAAGCCAACTCAAACAGTGAAAGACAAAAATGGTACCACAGACAGTCTTTACAAGATTGCCTTGAAAAGGCAATGACATCAATAAGCACTGAGACAATTACACCCAAAGGAACTCTCACCAAAAAAGTAAAATTTTCTTTGGTGATTTCTTTGGAAGTACTTGACTTCTATATCTTCTTAGGGCTTAACTGAATCCAGAGTGGCATGGAACTCAGGAAGCAAGTTGAAGGCAACATCATTAGCTAAGAAGTGTGTGGTCACAGTCATATATTGCATAAGCAACAATGCAACTTTTGTAGGTGTTTTATGAAATTAAACATTAAAATTTTAATGAAATTAATATTAGCTGCCATATAATATATACATATTTCTAATTTAAGTTCACTTTAATTTTATGCATGTGTACACCATCTATTATCACTTTTTCAAATAGTAAAATTGCCAACCTTTTAAACTACATCCTTTACATCCTTGGGGCTGAGGCTATAGCTCAGCTGGTAGAGTGCTTGCCTTGCATGCACAAGGCCCTGGATTCAATCCCCAGCACACACACACACACAAAAAAAAAAAAAAAAAAAAAAAAAAAAACCCTACATCCTCTGACCTCACAGAAAGAAAATGACCTCTCTTACATCACTAGTCCATAAAACATAAGATCATTATGACAACACTGAGCTTGACCTTGTGTACTCTCTAGGATCTAGACTGCCTATAAAGCAATCAATGACACTTGCTGAAAGAAGTTGTAAAGGGTCTATGGTGACACTAAGAAAAAAAAATACAACTAATAATGAAAAGGATAGATCATTTAACACAAAACCATCTTTTGACAAGTTTTCATCAAGCAATTCTGTAATGTTTTGTTTTACTAACAGAATGTTCAGACTTTCAGACTACAATTGTGAAATTGCAAAATAAATTTACAAGAACCAGGTTCAATTTGTAATAACTAAAGTTGCTCATTTTATAACATACATTGAGTAAAATAATATTTGGCCAAATTTTTATATTATCTATGGCTTCCTTCTCTGTTACATAAACCTATTCAACTGAATACTCAGAAAGAAGAAAGAAATATGAGTTTCTCAATAAAAGAAAAATATTGCCTACCACTTAGTGATCAAAAGGTAGAAATCATAGGGCTGGGGATATAGCTCAATTGGAAGAATGCTTGCCTTCCATGCATAAGGCCCTAGGTTCAATCCCCTGCACCACCACCACCAAAAAAAAAAAAAAAAAAGGTAGAAATAATAAAAGTACGACGATGTGTGTACACAACTCTTAAAACACTCCTACATCAAAAACACCAGCATAACTGTATTACAAAATGGGCAAAATATTTATATCATATGTAACAAAGGGCTAGTATTCTTAATATATAAAGAGTTCAAATGTTTCAATAAAAAGACAAAAACTTCAATGAAAAAATATGCAAAGTATATGAACATACAATTTATTAAAGAATACAAAGCAAGTTTAGCCTCACTATTAATCAAAGAACTACAAACTAAAAAGAATAAATCCCTTAGTTTATTATTCAGAAATATTTAATAGATTAATAACTCACAATTTGGCCAGGGTATGGACATTCTCCAGTATCAGTGGTGTAATGTAAATTAACCCAACCTATCCAGAAGGCAACTTGTCAATGTGCTGAAAATTCTATGCCATATAAACAAACAAATCTCTTCCTAAAAATTTATGATAAGAAAATATTAAGGAGTGTTCTATTCCACATAGGGTTAGTGTAGATAGTGATATGTACTGTATATTTTTTTGAAAAGCTAAAAAAAATTTGAATATTATAAAAACAAAGATTATAAGTAATTAAAGAGAAAAATACACTCATCCTGATTTGGACATTGTACAACGTACATATGCATTGAAACATCAAAAGTATAAACAATTGGGCTGGGGCTGGGGCTCAATGGAAGTGCACTTGCCTGGCATGTGTGGAGACACTAGGTTCAATTCTCAGGGTAACATATAAATAAATAAAATAAAGGTCTATCAACAACTAAAGAATATTTTTAAATACATACAATTATTATGTGTTAATTAAAAATATACTTTAAAAGAAAATTCTCGGGAAGGTATGTAAATAATATAATGAACATGTATGTTACTACGAATAACTGTCTGTGTTTCTTAGAGGTCAAGTATTATATAAAACACTTTATCTGTTTTAGTTCTTAGAGCGACCACAAAAATCACAAGTTGCAGGTTAAACAATTTTTCCAAGATACAAGGAGCAGAATCAAGAATCAAAACCATATCAGTATTGCAATGCCTTAACTAACAACTTTTAGAAGAATATTTTAACATGTTAAAAAAAAAAAAAGTTATACGACTAAAACAGAGTGACAGTGACAGAGAATCAAAAAGTTCCAGAGACATAACAAGGGCCGGGAAACAAAGATCAAAGAAGAAGAAGAAGGGAAAAAAAGGAGAAGTAAGATAGAGGTAGAGAGAAACGAAGGGCTAAGAAAGAGAAAAAGAAGCACATTTTGAAATTAAACTGTTTATCTCATTTTTTAAAATCTTCTGTTACTTTTGCAGCGAGTATTACTTATATGATGTAAATATTAATAAAATAAGTTAGTTACTAATGAAGGCAGGAGACACAGAGTTTTCCAATTGGATATATGCCCAGTAATACCACTGAAACAAATAGACTAGGTGATGCCATAATAGAATTGTGGGGAGACTGTTATGGGTTTGGACATCCTTCCCTGGAGAGCTGGGTTTTTTTTTTTTGTTTTTTTTTTTTTTTAATAGTAACGATGAGCTGTTCAGCTTAAGGGTGAGACCAGACCACCTTAGCATACTCATCACTAGAACAATCAGACTTGATGAAATTTATGTCTTGTGCTAATCATTTAAAAGGTAGAGGGTATAATTCCAAGGTGTGAATTTGTAATGACATACTTCTAAAAGTGTCAGATAAACAATAGTTAAAACTAATGGTCCAACTTAATTTTAGCAAGGGCCTGGAATAGTTATTCTGTGCTGTTCATTTGGGGATATGTGGGTAGTTTATAAAATCAATACAGAAAAAATATCAGTGTTCATTTTCATAGAAGTGATAGATGCTATTTTTCAACCCTACTTCTATAAACAATGCATATATACAGTCACATGCACTTTTGCACATATGCTGCACAATAACATGAAAAAATGTAGAAACCTTACAAATGGTTATTACAAATCTAAGTGGAGAAATAGAGCAGATATGTCAACTAAAAGCCTGTAGAAATAATTATGTGTGTGTATTACTATCATGACTTTACTTTTTAAGATTACACTGCCTAAGATTTGCAGCTACAATTACATAGAATTCTAGTTACTGCAAAAATTCTCTGAAACCATATATTCTCAAATAGCAAAAGATAATATACATACATGCATATACTCACATATATTTATGTACATATAGATAAATGGCAGTAAGTGTATATATACACACATATATACACATACACATAAACATTCATACTGCTATATATTATTTTTTACATTATTTTATGTCACTGTGAAATTAAAAAAAAAAAACATAATTTGCCACCATACTAGATATGATAAAATACTTAGAAATGAACCTTTCTCCTTTCTCTAGCCTTCATTAGGGTAATTGACCATTATAAATACCATTGCCCCAACTCTAGACTTCATAGAACTTTCCCAAGCTGAATTCAATGTCAAAAATAGGATTGTGAGGAAACTGTTACAAGTTATGGCATCCTTTCCTAGAGAGCTAGGTTTCTCTCTCTCTCTCTCTCTCTCTCTCTCTCTCTCTCTCTATATATATATATATATATATATATATATATATATATATATATATATATATTCTTACCAGCAATAATGATCTGTTCTCAGTATAAGGGTGTTCTCCCCATATGCCACTCAGGACCATCTTAGCCTACTCATCCCTAGCACAACCAGTCTTGGTAAACCTAGTTATGACATTTATCATCACAGTTAGAAGAGTGTCTTGGGGGCATAAAGCAAATTGGGTATTATTATGGTTTGGATGTAAGGTATCCCCCAAAAGCTCACATGTGAGACAATGCAAAAAGGTTTAGAGGAGAAATGATTGGGTTGTAAGAGTCTTAATCCAAACATTAATTAATCCCCTGATACAGATTAACTGAACGGCAACTGAAATGGTATGTTGTGGCTATAAGTTGTGAGATTTAGGTGTGGCTTTGGGGTATATATTTGTATCTGGTAAGTGGAGACTTCTCTCTGCTTCTGATCATCATGTGAGCTGCTTCCCTCTGCCATACTCTTCTGCCATGTGTTCCGCATTCACCTCGAGCCCTGGGGAATGCAGCCAGCCTTGGACTAAGACCTATGAAACCATGAGCCCTCAAATAAACTTTTCCTTCTTGCAATTGTTCTGGTTAGATCTTTTAGTCACAGGAGCAAAAAAGCTGACTAAAACAGAAATTGGTATGGGGAGTGGCTCTGAAGAAACAGAATTGTAAGGATGAATTTCTTTAGTTGGTTTTGTGGTTTCTGGAGTTGGCTGTCTAAATTGGTCAGGCCTAAAATCACTAAAATCTCTCCTACGAGTATTATGGAGAGCACTGATAATCTATGGTGTGAACTGTTTAAAGAGATTCGTAATGTAAATGCTTTTGATGCTTCCAACTCATCATTTGTAAAACAAAACAAAACAAGGAATTTAGTGACTCTAGACATGATATTTTTGAACAGTTCTGGAAACCTAAGAAATATGATGATGATGTTTGGTTGCTTCTGGCTTCACTGGACATAGTAACCAAGGAGAATGATAAGCTCAGAAATTCAGTTTCTCAGCTGCAGATACACATAACTGATCTGAAAGTTGCTAAGGGTGTTCTGAAGGAGAATCTTCTCTCCTGTAGTCATAGAGCTGAGGTTGCTGAAAACCAAACATAAATCTTCATCCTGCAATTGTCTGCATTAAGATGTAAGTTTAGGGCTGGGGCTCAGTGGTAGAGCAGTAGCCTAGCACATGTAAGACACTGGGTTTGATCCTTGGCATCACATAAAAATAAACAAATAAAATAAAGGCATGCTGTCCATTTACAACTACAAATAATAATAATAATAATAATAATAATAATAATAATAATAATAATATTTTAACTCCTAGCCTTGAAACATGTCTGCACTTAAAGTGAGGTCACTGCTTGGAAAATAATGGGATCCTAAAAGCCTGGATAGTGACATATAAAAGGAGCCTGAGGTAGCTGGGGACCTTGAACTCCAATATTCCAATGAGTTTATTTTGACAGATGTTATTGAGTCCCCATCCTTAGTCATGACTCTATGGCATTGGCTTCTCCACCCTCCCTGGAGGGAACTAATCCTGCTTTGACTATGGAAATGGTACCAACCTTCCACGATTCAGTTGCTCAGCATGAAAATATGGATACTCCTCAGGACCCACTCTCACTACCTACTTTTGCATCCAGGCCTATAACTAGATCCAAATCAAAGCAGGCCCGTAGAGGTGCGATAAAGAGTGTAACCCATGAAGAGGTAAGCTATACTCCAAAGGAACTTCATGAGTTTTCTAATTCATACAAGCAAAGGTCTGGGGAACATGTGTGAAAATGGATTTTAAGGGTGTGGGACAATGGTGGAAGGAGCATAAACTTAGATTGTGCTGAATTTCTTGGTATTGGTCCATTAAGCAGAGATTCTAGATTTAATGTAATAGCTCTGAGTATTAAAAAAGGTATAAATAGTTTGTTTGGATGGTTGGCGGAAATATGCATCTAAAGATGGACTGCACAGCTACTGGTTCCTCCAGCTCTCCAGCCTACAGATGGCCATTGTGGACTATGGAGCTTCTGGTCATGTGAGCCAATTTAATAAACCCCCTTTGTATAATCATACTTCCTATTGTTTCTGTTCCTCTTGAGAACCCTGACTAATACAGATATCTTATCTTCTGTCCATACCTTAACCAGAATGAAACTTATAGAAAACGCTATTATACTAAAAAGAAACAAAAACATTCGCTTCTGGCTAAAGTGTATACCTACAAAAGAGCAAATTATCCTTTATCTCACCTTATTTCCCATGTTCCCCTTATTAATCTTAAAAATTCTGCTAAAAGGTATATAAAAAGCAAAAACAGCATTGCTATGGTTTTCCTTAACTCATACCAGAGACTGACATAAGGATGGCAAATAGATTCTGATGAATCAGTAATTAATGCCAAGAACACTGTGTGAGGACAAATTCTCAGTGACTGCACTGAATTTTACTGTGTAAACTCAAACTCAAACTCAAAAGTGAGCGTGCAGACTACCATCTGACTCTTGTTCTTCCCAGGCACTTAAGTCTTATAATATTTCCATTCAAGTTTTGGCTCAAATCTCATTTTCAAGGGAATATAAACAAATAGATAAGTGTGCTTTGCTTTTGCTTTAATATTAACATAGACATTAGTTAGTTTGAGATATGCTCTCAGAAAATCAGTGATGGCCAGAAAGATTTAACAAGGTAGTGAAAAAAGAGATAGAAAAACACGTGGCTTCCAGTCAAAGGTACCAATTTTCTGTGAATTCCAAGGGCCTCCATGAGGCATTTCATAGAGGAAACAAGAAATTCCATATTTAAGCTTCCCTTATAAAAAAAAATGGGTGCTTTGGGGAAGACAAGCATATTTTCCTACTAATCAATACAAGCTGTTTACCTCTTTCTTGTTTGTTTTAGCTCTGCCCTTATCAGCTTCTATATTGTAAAAAAATATAGATATAAGTTGTTTTTTTAAAAGTAAACAATTTATTCTCTAGAGAAGTTAAATATTATTCTATTATTTTGTCATTTATTTCTAAATAAAGCCTAGAAATGCTTAGATGAGTCCTTAGAGTAAAAGAGAAAAAATATTACATCTAGATTCATGTCTGGAATTGAGCCCTAGCTCTGCAACTGAATTTTTTTCACTTATTAATTTTTACATTCAGTAAAGGTATGTTGAGAACTATGGGAAATGCCGAAATAAGATAAAATGTTTTCCCAGAATTTACAGTACAGTTGAAGAATAGCCTAGTAAATAACAAGATAGAACATATTGCAAGCATGCAATTTGGGTGCAAACAAAAGAATGAACCTGGCCAGCAGCTGATTTTTTTCATCTATGTCAATGATACCTTGGAAAAACACACAATTCTGCTTCTTTGCATGGTTATTTTAAGTATACAATTTGACTTCTTTTACTGTAAATATTCTAACCTTCATTTATGTCTTACCCTATTTAGATTGAAGAGAGTGGGCCAGACTAGGTACCTTTGGTGTAAAATTGTTCATTCTGATGAACACACAACAAGAGCACTAAGCATTCACAAAGCAATCGTAAGGCTTCCTATAAAGTCAGTATGATTTTAAAGCATCTCTTCTAGACATAAATGCATAAATTCTCCTTGGACTGGAGACATCCTCAGGGAAAGTTTTCTGATAACCACAAGCATCCAAGACCCTAATCTTGGTTAATCACTAACAGGTTAGCATCTCTGAAAACGACACAGCCTAAGAGCAGAAGAATGTGTGGTCTGTTTCTCATAGAATTTTAAACCTAGGACAAAACATAGGGATTTAGAAGGTTATTTTTTAAAAATCTGAATTAATAACACATTATCAGTTTGGTAAGAAAATATGAACTGTAATTATCAAGCTTCCAGATATATAACATAGCTTAGAAATGGAATGCATTTGCTACTGACTCTGTTGAGGAGAAATATATAGTTTCACAGAACAATCAACCTTTTTCAATATAATTAAACAATCTATCAAAACATGAAAATCCTGCAGATAGCTTTCATTATTTTGTTTATAATTAATTAGTAATTAACTCAGCTAAATAAATCCTTGTTTTATATGCAAACATTCATAATAAGATAAACAACATGTACTGAGTAAAAATAGAAAATAATTTTTTTGTCACTATGTTTTTCATTTCATTCATTTTCATTTCATTCATTTACTTATATTATGGGTGTTGTAAAAATTCTAAGTCAGCTTCTCTCTGTTCTTGGTTCTTTGACTTAAGGTTACAAAAATGACTGGTCCAGGAAGTACTATCAGTTGAAATAGAATCATGGCTTTCCATTCTGTCTTATCAATAGTAAGTAGCTAGTCAAGTCACTTAAAGTTTTTAATGTTGAATTCCACCTAAAGTTCTGAGCATCTTGTTTAGAATGTGACCCTAAGTTAATGGAGGCTGATATTCTTCCAAGGAACCTTAAAAACTTTTGATCTTGTTAAGTCACTTGGTCCCACATGGAATGACATTACTCATCTAGAGATTGAAAGAAAGTCACCTAGGCAAGACACATTATATTAAAGGTCAAACTAAAGGTCAACTCATTGTCAGAGAGCTGGGACAAAAGGACTCAAAGTACCATTTTATGAAATATTTAGATTAAATTGGAGAAAATTTTAAGTAGCAGAAAATGGCATATCACATAAATATGGCAGAAAACCTGAACTAAATCATCATGAAACACGATGGTCCATAATTTAATTAAATACACCATACATCATCAATTTTTAAAAGAGCTTTTATCTCTTAAATTTAGCAGCTCATCCCAGAAAACGTTTTTCTTTAATACTGATTTCAGCTCTTTTTTCTTTGTGCCATCTGGATTATAAGAAAAGAAACAATTTGTCATCTTTAAATCAATGTACATATGTGAGATATTTTTGTTTTAGTATTAAATAATAATTAAGTTATGGTTTCAATAAGGTATCCCCAAAATGCCTAAATATTAGATGATGCAAGAAAGTTTAGAGGTAAAATGATGAGTTAAGAGAGCCTTAACCTAATCAGTGGATTAATTCCCTGATGGAGATTAACTGGGATATACTATAGGCAGGTAGGGCATGGCTGAAGGAGGTGGGTCATTGGGGGCATGCCTTTGGGGTTTATATTTTGTCCATGTGAAGGGAGTATGTCTGTCTGTCTGTCTGCTCTCTCTCCTTCCTGGTTCCAAGTTCTGAACCACTTTTCTTCGGTGGCACTCTTCCACCATGATGTCCAGACTCCAGGGATGGAGTCTGCCTCCTCTGGACTGAGACTTCTGAATTCATGAGACCCCAAGTCACCTTTTCCTCTTCTAATTGTTTTTGTCAGATATTTTGGTCACAGCAGGGGAAAAAAAATGACTAGAACAAATTTCAGCTCACATAAATTAATTTTTATATAAGTTAAAATAGGAAAGCACCAGGATTTCTAAGCAAAAATGCTTATTTTATTTAAAAAAACAGTAGATGAAGACTTTCAACATAATAGATTATATAAAGTAGACAGGAGAAAAGGGGGACAGTAAGTGAAAGACTGGCTTGAAGCTTTTACAATGGTCTGAGTTTGAAGTGATGAAATGAAAATTTTAAAAAGAAAAGATGTAATTAAGTAAAGCTGAGAGACTGTAAACTTTAGCAGTTGGTTGGATGCTCTGCTAACTTATTTAGTAGTAATCAGTAGGAGTAGGTGATTGATCCATGGAGAAGCTAATGGGTACAGCATCAGTCTAGATTTACAGGTCTAATACCATGTAGTCATAGAGGTAGGAGAACCTCATGGACATCCACAGAAAAGTGAGATCTAGAATCAATGAAGGAGATTAGGTAATAGAACAGGATATAATTGACATATGGAATGACTACTGATACCTTATGAGTAAATAAGATTATTAAAATATTTCAAAATTACAACAAACTTATGATAGAAACTTGAGTGAAAGTGATACTGTAAAGTGATGGAAGGCTGCTGTGGAAACAGAAAAGTTTATTCATTCATTTTGACAGTGCCAACTACTGTATTAGGCACCATGATAATTACAAAAGACAGAGCCAAGACAGAGATGCATGATATATATTTGGAAACCAAAAGACTATACACACATGATGTTCTTAATCAAGATATTTAGGTTTAGTATAGGATGCTTTGTTTCTGTTTGTGATGTTTACAATTATGTATTCTTCATGCAAATATCTCTTAAGAACCAAATACTGGGATTTACCAAATGCTGAAAATTCTGCTAGTCTTGGTTTCAGAAGTTACCAACAATCTGGGGTAACTTGAAACGTGTCCTTTTCTTTGAATGATAGAGAGAATTTCAGGAAAAATAGGAACTCCACAGGAAAGAATTTTAAAGCATGTGAGAGATTTTTTATAAGACTTTTTATAAAAGAAAACATAAAAAGGAAAGGCTTTTCCCTTAACATGTCATAATCAGGTAAAACCAACATGGCTGTGCAAACACAGCACTATCTTGGTTAACTGGAAGAATCCATTGGTCAAGCGTGTGTCCACTGGTAAGATGGCACCCAGGCAGAGGAATCTCAGTGGGGATGAAATGGCTGCAACAGGATGAAGCCATTGCCTCTTTTACAGGAGATTCCACTTCAGTTCCCTAAATATTTTTTTAGTCTTAGTTTTGCTTTTAAACTTTATGTTATCACATGTAAAGAACCTTTCATTTTCTGATCTGTGACTAGAAAATGTTATTTCTAGACACCTATGAAAATAACTTTTAAACTACTATTTGTTTTACATAGTTTGGACAGAAAAATACCAAGAATGTCTTATTCAAAATAGAATAATAATCTAGGGTTTACTTATTTATATTTTTAAGTGAAAGTAAATGAAAATTTGGAGTTCAAAAGAATGAAGTTTTGAAAATGATGATCAGGGGTGGATCCTGATTTAATCCTCTGCTTAAAAATTAAATCATACAAGTAAAAAAAATAAGATTTACTTTTTAAAACAACTTATCCATCAAGCAAAATAACACTACTTGAATTGTAGCCATATTGAAAGTTCCCTGAGAACAAATACCCTACAAAGTTACGTTACCAGAAATCACCATCGAAACTAAAGAAATAAACGTAATCTTGTTCACTAGCAACACTGTACTTGGCCTGTTGTCAATGATTCCTACGCACAAGGGATCCACTCACCTTAACTCTCAGACCAGGTCAATAAATTATATAAACTTTATTTTAAAAAAATTTGCCCTACAACAGACTCCAGAATGGCAATATGTAAATCAATGTGCAACTGATGTGATTCTGCAATCTGTATATGGGGTAAAAATGGGAGTTCATATCCCACTTGAATCAAAGTGTGAATTATGATATATCAAAAACTATGTAATGTTTTGAACAACCTACAATAAAAATTAATTAAAAAAAAAAAAAAAAAAAAATTTGCCCTACATACTGTAAATTTAATTGAGTGATATTTTATAATAATGATATTATCCCAAAAGTCAAAAAATAATGATTTTAATCAAGAAAACTCTGTCTTGTTCATATTCCATATCTTTCATCAAAATTTCTTTCCCATATATATTAAGACTTATGTATCAAATATGTTATTTTTCTCTAACCTTTTTTTTTAAAGAGAGAGAGAGAGAGAGAGAGAGAGAGAGAGAGAGAGAGAGAGAGAATTTTATTATTTATTTTTTAGTTTTCGGCAGACACAACATCTTTGTTTGTATGTGGTGTTGAGGATCAAACCCGGGCCGCACGCATGCCAGGCAAGCGCGCTACCGCTTGAGCCACATCCCCAGTCCTTTTTCTCTAATCTTGACTCTGTTATAGATTCCAAAAAACCACCATCTTTAGGGAAAAAAATAAGATGAAAATGTGTTCCTATGTAGAAGAAAATTAATTGACTTTTTGATCATCACTTTTATTTTAGGATCTTAAAAAAAAAACAATAACAACCAAAAGAATCAGACCTATAGTATAAAATGCCACTGTAGAAAACTGTTTTTTAAATTGATCATCAAGAAAGGAAAACAAAACTATACCTATGCAAGGAAGAATCCTTTTCGCTTAAATTTTCACATACCTTTGCAAAGTATGGGCTTTGTTATGAGCAGGGAAGAAAGTAGCCTTTCAACCAATGTCCATCTCCTCCTCTCCTTGAAGTCAAAGGTTTCAAGGAGCATGGGCACAGAGAATCCCCATCATGTCTAAGCATCATGGGTATGACAGTAGATTTGTGCCCCAGCAGAGCTGACTTTCAAACTGGACTTTAGAGGAAACCTAAATGTTTCTTAGAGGAAGATGGAAGAGTATTTCAGATTGAAAGAAGAGCCTGGGTAGGAGTTCTAAGGCTCAAGGTTTATGTCCTTGTTTTAATCAGCTTTTTCACGGCTTTGACTAAAAGTCTTGACCAGACCAAGCATAAAGGAGGAAAGGTTTATTTTGAGGCTCACAGTTTAGAGATCTCAATCTACAAACAGTAGGCTTCATTCCTAGGGGCTCAAGGTGAGGCAGAAGAGTGTGGCAGAGGGATACAGCTCACATGATGATCAGAAAGCATAGAGACTCCGTGCTCCAAATAAAAAATATATACCCCATAGCCATACCTCCAATGAACCACTTCCTACAGCCATACCCCACCTGCCTCCAGTTATCACTCAGCTAATTCCATCAGGGAATCAATTCACTGATTATATTAAGGCTGTAACCCAATCATTTCTCTTCCAAACCTTCTCACATTGTCTCACACGTGAGCTTTTGGGAACACCTTACATCCAAACCATAACAGTGAGTCATGATGGCAGCACTATGGAGGAGACAGCAATGACTCCTAGACTGACTTGGGCAACAGGAGGAGAATATCTTCCAAAAACATAAATCCAGAATGGAGCTAGAACAACTTCATTTTAAAAACTCTTTAGGAAAGCATAGGATATATAGAGTATCTTATTCACTACTGAGGGGCCTCAAGAGGCACATGAATCATTAGGGCTGATCATACACATTTAGTTGATGCTTTGCTAGCAGCAAAGAAATTCTTGCAGCAAGAAATAGAATAACTTGATTTCATTGTCATTATCAAGATATGGCCCAAAAAGTCCAGAAAGGGCAGAGCCACTCACATCTACATTCCTTAAACAATAAAGCAGGTCAGCTACAATAAAGCAGATCAGCTACAATCAGCCACTGATTTTTTTTTCTAAAGGCCTGAGTCTTTCTTCTAACAATTAGTAATGGAGTTTGACTAGGGTAAACTACAGGGCTGAACTGTCTATCTAGCATTCCAGAATTGCATTCATAATCATAGACTTGGCCTTTAAAAGACACTAAAATAGGAAGAGTCTCTAGATTAACCAGTTTATTAATACAGCTAATCATTACCAAAGATATTTGCATACAGCAATGTTGACAATGTGACAATTACTAGCCCAAAGCATTTTTCCTAAGGACAGCCACAATTTCCTTAAGCAGAAAAAAGAAAGAAAGAAAAATATCTCTCATTTACCTCTACTTAGTAAAATATTCTATTTAAACAGTTAAAATGAATTGTGACTTAAATTTTTAAACTTTCCTTATGAAACTATGAATTAATTCAGTTGATCACCACTGAAATTCACCTGTCCCAAAATATACTTCAAATAGTTGCCGTGGGTGGTAGCCATGTTTCTGCAAAGTGCAACTGCTTAGTGAAAACCAAGGGCAGAGCAGACCAGTGACGAGTCACAAGTCTACCTGGTATATGTTTGGCACATTTCGTATAGCATGATACAGAGGATCAGTAATAGTTCCATGAAATGTTCACTTACTTTCTCTGTTCAGAAGTTCAGAGGAGGATAGAATCTCCTAAGGGACACAACCATGGCCCCTTCTGCAAGAGTCTATCTCAAGACCTGAACTCCTACATGCTTTCGACTTCTTCTCGGTTCTACTTTGCCCCATTGTTCTATCCTGCTGCACTGCAAGTGCAAGCAGTAAATGATGTAAAATTGAAATATAGTAAAAGTTTGAAAAGGACAATTCTTACCCAAACCTTTAAAGATACCTGTTTTATAAAATGTGTGTTCATGCGCTGAGCTTCACATTATGTAACAAGAGTTACAGGACACACAGAATGGAAATAAGAAGTGGCTTGTAAGACATCAGGCAATAATACACCTCTGGAGGTCAAGCTGGGTTGCTTGATGAGGGCCTTTTGGTCACTGCCAGTTCCGATTTAAGAATTCACTATTGATGGCCACACCAAAGAGGCCTGAAGGAAGTAGAGACTATTAAATCACTTGTTTACCTCAAGTGAGCACCAGTGGTACTCAGTCAATGATTTTATTGATCCGAATACTGTTCAATTAAGTGTGTTTATTTTGATTCTGTGATTAACATGCATTTGCAGAAGGCAAACTCACAGTGAAACAAAGTCTAAAATGATCCCTTTCATTTCCCTCACCTCTTGCTTGTGTGCTAAAGGCATTTTCATTTTAATGAGTTATGCATCAAATGAACAAACATTAAAATGTCTGAGAGTAGTGATGAGTACTATGCCTGAGCTCTCTGGCCTTCTAAAAAGTCATTTTCTTTGAATAGTCAGTGAACAGAAGAACATGGCAGGAGTTAGTAATTAGCTTAAGGGACAATTCCTTCTGGATGATGGGTAAAGGTCCAGTAGTATAGCTGCTGATAAAAGAAGCAAAATTGATTTTGCTGCCAAAATTTCCAGATTCAAATTGCTTAATCAATAGACTAAAGAAGGAAAAAAACAGAAGTGCAGTATATTTGGTCAAACTAGAGAAGGAGGCCAGAGCATAATTCCAAGAGTGTCAAGATAAGTATTTGGTGTGCTCTTTGACATCACCCAATGACCATATCAACACCATCCAATGCTTATCCTTTTTCTGACTGACTCTTCACATACAGTGCCTTCATTTTCCACTTATTTCTGTTGTACATTCTCATTTGTCCCCCTAGGGACATATTTGCTGGGTCTATTTATGGGGAAACACATCATGCCCAAACCAATCAGCAGCCATTCCCACGTAACAATGCAACTGAAGAGAATGCTATTTCTGAGATTCTATCAATAACTTCAATACTCCACTGAATGAAGACTGAAAAATATGACCCAAAATGCTTGCTGGAATTCCTCAGAAACTATTCCACTTCCATTTTTAGTAAAGCTGAGGCCAAGGACATCATCACCACTGAGACAGGAGGAATATAAGAAAATTGTGAACGCTCTCTTTCCAAATACATGTATGTTTTGAAACTGTTCTCTGAATGGGTGATATAAAGAATGGGCAATTCTGGGAATAAAGTTTCCTATGATTTTTAAAGTTTCTCCATTTCTATTCATATTCCAAAGTCCTTCCAAATTACTTAGACTCTCTCTGGCATGGCACTGCCAGGGTACCTCTTATTGTTCCTCCTACCAACTATGAACTTTGCTGTTTCTACCTCAAAGATGCATTTATCTGTTCTGCATTTCAGCCCACACAAATACAGATTTAATAATTCAGTCAAGTTGTCCACTTTTAGTTCATCAAATTTTGTAAGTGGGGTAAATGATGGAGAGTAAGAAGAAAATACAGAACCACTGAATTTGACCTTGTTCTTGGCCATTGGCATATGATCTCCACATCTCTAGACAGACATGATATTGAGAAGTGGGGTTGGGATTACCTTGTTTACTTTTATTTTACTTGAAAAGGAGCTGTAATTTTTAATTTTTAATTCTAATTTTAACTTTTTTGAAGAATTTCACAGAGTTTAAACACATTGATCTCATTCATGGGAACACACCCGCTTTCTTTGCATCTCTTCACGGCCAGACTTTCCTGAAAGAGTGATTTATATCCCACTTTTGGATTTCACCATCAGCCATTCTCAGTCTCCAGATATTCGGAGCCCTCTGAATAGCATTTGCTGCACCTCATTATCTCCTCCTAACAGGGTTTCCTTTTGGTTGTCCTGATCCTCTGCTCTTGTAATTTTCTTTTACTCTTTCAATTTTCATCATTGGCTTCTCCTCTTTCCTATCACCTTTCATTGTAGAGGTTCCTCCATGCCTGGTTGGTGTCACTGTGCTCTTGGAAATCTCACCTACCCTCATTAATCCACCTGACAGTTCAACAATGTGATTTTTCAAATCTGTATCAGCAACCCTAATCTCTGTTGTTTTATTTCTTCTCTTAAGTACCCAGTAAGAACCTCAAACACATAGGTGCTCAAAGTTGTACTCATTGCCCCTTGTCCCTTAATTTTCCTTTGTTATCTCTTTTTGGCACAGTCATCCTCTCAGTCACGTTTTTAAAAACACCTTTATGACTTGTAACGCCTTTACCTACCATCCCATCATAATCAGTTCTCGAGTTTTGCAAATTCTATTAAAAAAAAAAACCTTTTAAATACTTCTCTTCCCATTTCAACTCTTACTTCTTGGCTCCATTTACTTTATTTTCCTAGAATATTAAGGTTTTTATGTCTTTGACGCTAATCTTTCCAACCCATCTATCCTATGCTCTTCTTTCCCTTCCTCCTATCATATCTTTCTTTCCCACCTCCCTTCTTGCTTTTTTCTCCCTTCTTCCTTTCCTACATTCCTCCTTTCTTCTGTTCTTCTTTTTACTTTTTTCAATATTAATAAGCATGTTCTAAGTCTTGGGGATGGATCACAAAAACAACAAAGCAAGCAGAATGCTTCCGTCAGAAGCTAACATAATACTGTCTTGATCAAAACTAAAAGAGGCATGTCAAACTAATACATCATAAACCTTACTGTTTGTCTAGCATTCGACAATTCCCTTTTTGCATGGTCACATGCCAAAATGGCCTAATGTCAGCTTATCTTTTAGGTCTAACCTACGTTTTGCTGTTGTCGCCCATGCAGTCTTCAATTATTCAAAATATTTGTTCCACTCTTCCACTTATAAATTCAATGATCCCTCATGATGACTAGTAATTTTAGATTAAAACTTATAAATATATTTTTCAAGAAGAAAGGAGAAGGAAATCATGCTTAATTATTCTAGAGCTGAATTCCTTCTCAGAGATCAAGGCCTATACATATAAGAAACACTCTATTTATTTTTTACATCACTTGTGAAGGAGAATAAACTCATAACAGTATATTTTAACGTGATCACTGCTTTCCTCCAGAGCATTTTGTTTAATCACAATGGGCAAGGATATCTATAAGAAAATGGAATTACTCATGCTGTCATCATACTTGGCATTTCCCCCTGCTTACCTCTCATCTTTCTATGCATCCATCATGCAAAACTCTAAGGTCCAATTTAAAAAAGAAAAAGAAATCCATCTTCATGAAATTTTTCCTGATAGCTTTAATGGAAAGAATTCCTTGTCTTGTAGCTTGCTCTCATTAAATTTTCACATTTCAGGGTGCTATTGTTGTATTTTCACAAGCATGGTCTCTTCCTAGGCACACTTAAGAAGTGGGTACATAGAAAAAGTTTTGTTTTTTGACTCCTGGGTAATATTCCAAGGAAACCATAAAGGCTATTACATCAGGATTTCCTAGAACAAAGGTTAGTAGAGTTCATGATCCTTTCTGATATTTTCAAGGAAAGAGATTAATAGAAAAAGACAAAAATAAAAGCTAAGGATACAAGTTTCTACATTTTTGAAACTGAACATAGACTGTATTTAATAAAAAAAAAAGTGCAAACAAATGTCATAGAACAATCTGTTCCTTCAGGAGACACCAAGAGTCCTAAATCTGTTGTCTGTGACAGGGTTGTGGTCTTATAAGCCATGTTCCAAGTCACTATTGATCTAACAGTTGAATCAGAGAAAGATCAATTAGCTAAATAAAGTTTCTCTGTAAACTTCCTTATGTGGTTCTGTGAGAATTCAGTTACAGGGAAAAATATGAGACAAATCTCATTCTGTGGATTCCTTCGGCTTTATAACAAGAAATATGGATAGAGAGTGGGAATTAGAAATCAAGCCCATCAGTGGCTCTGGTTCACTAGGGAGTGTTTGGAAGGGATGTTTCTGTAGTCACAAAGATCCTGGAGATAGACCACCATCACTTGCGTCCCACCTAGATCACTAAATGATCCAGGTCTTTCAGAATCAGCTTGACCAATCTTCATTTGCTCTTGCCCTGTGTGAATAAGTACATGGGTTCTTGTCCCCCTACTGACCTGGATAGATCACCATAACTGTATGAGAGTCATTAGAAGGCACACTCATAAACCCCAGGTTCATAATGAGCACCTAGCAAATCATGAACGTAGCTGTATGTCCTGAAAAGATTCCTGGGAGATAGATGGCTTTTCTCCACCTATCTGCAAAAAGGAAAACTAAACTTCTGATAAATGTGCCAATGAAAACATCCTTGATTGTCACTTTTACAAAGTTAATTAATTCATTAATTCAATTTATACTATAATGAAGTCATCAGTTTAAGTCTTAAAAAGCAAAATATTTCTCCCTTCACTTAAGGAGCCCTGTCATATTTTGTTCTCTTCTAGAAGCATCTGTGTCCTGATTTTTAAATGTAAATTTCTAGGCTTTATCTGACTCAACTGCACACGTATAAATATGAATTTAGTCTCACTGAGTATGGAAGAATTTAAATAAAAGAAATACAGTATCATTTCCAGTTAGCTAGTACCACTGCTAAAAAGTTATGATGGATTTTTAAAAAATAATTATGAATACAACATTTTTTCACAAACAGCCTTTCTTAAATGCAATTACAATTAGCTCAGTTCCATGTAATGGCATAATAGGTGGATTCATAAAAATAATTACCATTTTTCAATCACTCATTATGTTCCATGCTCAATACAAAGCAGATAACATTCATTATCATATTTAACTCTCACAAAAACCTCATTATATAGGTACCATAAGGGTCCCACACTACAAATGAAGAAGCTGATGGTTAGAGAAGTTGAGTATTTTGCTCCATGTCATATAAAAAAACTGGCAGAGCTGAGACCTAGATGCAGGTTTCTCTAGTTCCAAAGCTTTAAGCATCATACCACACTGGGCACAGTACAGAAAATATGGAAAAATCCTAACTATCATGATAGTCTATCCATGTAATTGCTTATTTAGCCCTTATTAAAATCATCCATTAGAATAAAGTGTATTGTGGATTTGTTTATCACAAGATGAGAATGAAAAAGCACAAACTTTTAAAGCGATTTATCATATATTCTAACTACCAAAAAGATCTTTTTAAAAAATCAGTGTCTATTATAAACATGAAAAAGATAAAACTGGGTAAGCACCTGAGAAATAATAGATTCACTTGCAGTACTCAGCAAGGGGTAGCTCCCATCATTTAGATGACGGGAGGGTAGAGGATAGACATGGTGATTCTAAATAGGTAGAACATCACTCTTGTTAGTTCCATCAGCAAGTCCATTTTCGGGATTCAGTAAGTAAGTGTTTAAATTATTAGGATGATTTTAATCATGAGACCACTGTATATTTGCTAGACGTAATCAGATTCATTAGTAACTTGTGTCACCTGCTGCCAATGGTCCTTTTAACTATGATGACATAATGCTGGGTCTGGATGCCTGAAACTAGATTCAGGATACCCCTACAATTCATCAAAGTAATTCTGCTTTACTGTTTTGAAAAACTTAAAGTCCAACTTGCAATCTGAAATTATCTGCATTTTTGGCAATATGAGCAACCATTCATTCATCAGGACCTGCCTCCCAAATCAATTCTATATGGTAGACATTCAAGTTTCATATCCAGAGATCTGGCAAACCTTTGTTTAAATGACTGGAAACTACCTGGTTGATGAAGCCAGTGAGCCAAACTAAGCAGACTGTTCAAACCCCTTTTCCCAGTAAAGCCAGAGTCATAAAAAGATTCTTTGTTTCTATTTTTCACACTATATTTCTCTTTTTGATCTGCTTACTTAATATAGCTCTTATGTTTACTTGTCTAAGAGAATATGGCCCGAATTTTTATATCAGTTTAATATTTCACCCTAATAAATGCTTTCTTTAGAAGACATTCCTGTCGCTACACTGAAATTCAAACCAGAAAGAAAAGTTTGTTATGAACAAAGTAAACTTGATCGGAAGTGTGCTCGTTTTATTAATAAAATTTCAATTTATTGATTTCTAAAGCTAAATTCAAAAATTCATCTCCTGTATGGATTTTTTCAAGCCTTGACTGAACAACTTACCCATTCATTTAACAGAAGTTAGTGTAACTACACTTTTGTATTAGACACACATGCCACTTCCCTTGATAGAAAAACGTTGTTATGCTAAAGTCAGGTTTTTTTCTTTTTTAAAAAAAATTATATTCTAAGCCCTAAAGGATAAACATTTATCCACTAAGACAGAAGGATAAAAATTTTAATGGCATCTTGCTGCAGGATTCAAAATAAATAAGGCAAAGATGAGTTTCCATCTTCTTAAGACTAAATTACAGAGATTAAAATATATAAACACAAAATGAATGTGTTCCATTTGCATATTATATTTCGCTCTTAAAGTTGATATTGAAGATTAAGGGTCACCATTTAATCCTCACTATCCTAATCCCTAAAATTACAAAGACAGGCATAAGTGCATGTCTGCTGCACTAAATTACCTTGAAAGAAAGCAAATTCCGGATGAAAAGAGAAGCATATTTATATTATGGTGATTTAAAATCTGTCGCCTAAACACATCTTCTCCCCTCGATCCATTGACCTAAATTGCACACTAAAAGCTTGTTTGTCTGCAAATGGGCAGCTAACACTTTGAGACAATCCAGAGATTCTTCACTTATGCAGAATCATGCCAACAATTTTTCTGACTACAATAAACACTGTCTTGTTCATATTCCACAGAAACAGAAATTGTGTTATAAAACAGAAGACTTTCTTTACAGTTTTAAAACCATTTCCTGGGTAGTTAATTGCAAAGATTCAAAACTCTGGATATAAGAAGTTGTGAATGCAAAAGGACATTAAAATCCTACTTAATCTAACAAAATTTTGGTAATTTTATTGAATTCTCATGGTTATTTATTTTTCATGAAAATATGAAAATGGGCTTCTTTTCATGGTTGATACATATCTTACAGTCAAAGATTTATTTCCTGGATATTCTTGTAACTCTTTCTGAAATCTAAAGTCCAGTGCAATGAATTTTCAAAGCAAAATAAATCCAACTCACAAATTCATATAGTGGCTCATAAACTCCCATGATTTTTACCTTGGAAAAATTCACATTAATATCAATGTGCTACATACAACAAAAACAGCATACAGGCACAACAAAATAGTACAAACTTGTAAAAGATCAAATTCTTCCCAGGTTCTGCAGATTTTGTCAGATCTAAGTTTATTTTAGAAGATACTTTCTGAAATCATATTTTCTGAAATTATGTGCATCACTCGAATGATAGCACTGGTAAAGATTTGGCTCCTCTACAGATCTGTTCTATCATCAAACCTGTCAATCGGGTATCATGTTCCTTGCTTTAAAATACATTTCAAACAATTTTATGTATCTCTTAAGAATAAGATCCCTGCTGCTAAAATCTATACTATTTGTGTGCATATATAACAATTTATATAAATTCAGGAAATATTACATGTTATGGGAACACTAAAGACTAAGTCTATGTTCTTGAATATGTTTCAAAGACTACACAGTATGATTTTAAATTAGTACGATGCTATCTTTATCGCCATAAATATATATTTGAGTAGAATTTAAAGCACACTGAATTTTTTATTGCAAATCCTCAATTTATGTAGGCATAGAAACTACAATGAAAAGGTCCAAACATCTTAACAGGGAGAATACACTGCAAATGAACCAGTGATACTCAGCATTTCAGGGCCAAACCCCTGCTGTTTAGCCATGGTAGTTACAAAAGCAGACTAATGAAAGCTGCAAAAATTATAATTAATTTTCATTCTAAAGAAATCACTCTGCTCTAATCAACTGCCTATCAAACGTCAGTGCAAATTATGCTAAAGAAAAAAATCACTAGGCCAGGTTTACAGAGTAAAATTTTCTTTATCCTGTATTAGAATAAGGAACGCCTGCATGGGAATTACTTTTAATGAACAACAAATTACAATTACTAAACTAAATGAACCATCTGCCTTTTTTTTTGTTTGTTTGTTTTCACATCCTCGCTGGTGTAGAATGCCTTGTCAGCTTAATTCCTATTCAAAATGGCAGACTGCCTCATCACCAGACTCTCACGTCCATAACATTTTAACAGAAAATCTGTAACAGATGTTTTCAATTTTAAGAAGAGGACACGTATGTTTTATAAATATGTTCTAAACATTAAAGGCTGGCGTTTATAATAATAAGGTACATGCCTTTTGCAGACTGGAGCATTGGGATGACTAAGTATTCCTAAGCCCTAAATTAGCACATAAAGTATTCATAGACCAATACCAATAAAAATAAGTCCTGATGTACTTTATTAAACATTTCATTCAAGTAAATGTGTTTTTGTCTCTATCTTCTAATAGGTGATCATTTGTTTCAAAGGGGCATGCATGAGGACATTCAATAATGACATCTATTATCAAACCTTTACTGGAAGGTTTAAAGTGGTTAGCTGGATACATCATTTGGCATCGGCATGAAACATTAAAAATGGAAAATCAGTCTCTTATTAGCATGTGTCTCATATTAGCTGGGCTTTCCCTGCTGAGATTTGGGGACCATGATACTGTAAAACCCTTGGAAGATTGACTTTTATCAGGGCCATTTATAGAAGAGAAATTCAGATCTGGGCATGATATTAAAAAGCATATGAATAATATCTTAATATAATACAAAAGAAATATTTTCTAAATTAAATGGATATTTTCTTTATACTGCTATTCATGGCAGTTACAAGTAGCATTGACTCAAAACTGCAATAAGAATATGTTTAAAATAGTTCTTTAACATCCGTTATTAATTTTTTTTTTTTCTTCCTTTAAATGGAAGGTATTATCCTGACAGTCCCTGGGGCTCTGGGCCTCCATTGATCCACTGAGCATGCTCAGCACAGGCGAGGCAGTGTGAGTCTGTCTACTGCCAGTGTATCCCAGCCAGGATTCAGCTCTAAGGGACACAGGAGAGCAGCTCAGCTTTCATATTCCACCAGTCCTTGGTTTCTATGCAGACATGACTAAAAGCGGGGCGAATTTTTCTAGGAAAACTATGCTTGTTTATTCTTGAGGAGTAAAATGGTCCAGACCCCTATCTTCTTCTGCTTTTTCTAACATTGTTTCACTTTCATTTTAATTTAATAGCTCTGTACAATGCTATTTACCCCCTCTGACAATCACTAGAAATCCAGATTCCTTTCTGCAATTAAAAAAAAAATACAAAAGTCAATTGTATTAGATTATTCCATGAGCTAGACATAGACAGGATATATGATTCAGTCCTCTCCACAGGCTGGATGAATCTATGTCTACATAGTCTCTGCTTTAAGTGGATATTTAACTATCATCTGCACTGGGAACTGAAATATGCTGCATTAGGAAAGCAGCTTGCATGCCAGGGTCCACTCAATGGAATGGTGTCTGCTTTGAAGATTATTTTAATCTCCCCCCACCCTTGTTCTGAAAGGAAAGAATGAAGAAAATGACAGCTCCATTATTAGAAATGCAGTTTCAGAAACAAAGTAATGCAGAATTCTCCAAAGGTGTACTACTGTGGCAAAACCACAGTTTTTAAAAGCCCTTCTCTAGTTTTGCAATTGCATTTTATGATATGAAGTCATGGTTTAAAAATAAAGTTTTTCAAATTTACCTTTTATTTTGCATTTTGATCAATGGAAACACTAGAAGGCATTTCCATTGTGTTTTATTTCCTTCATTTTACTCTACAGTTATGGCCAATTTAGAAGCCAGTTGTAACCTTTGCTTTCTGTAAGAACTCCAAAGGAATGTTTAGCTTTAGATAAAATTATTTTCAATAAATAAAATATGTTATATTGCTGACATAGCTGTTTCATTAATTTTAACTACACTTTCAAGTTATAAAATATTATAAATATTAAAAATTCAACAATTAATACTCCATTAACACATACACCCTTAAATATCCTATAACACAGATTGCTCTCCTAAAAAGCAAAACAGTTTTGAAACAAGTTAATTTACCTGAATCTGCCTGTGTTAACCTGTTAATACAAATGATACACATAATTATACATTTATTTAAAAAACTGGCCTCATAACAAAATATGTGAGAAACAAAAATTGTATATGAGTATTAGAAACAATGACCATAAATTTTACTCCTTACAAAAAAATTAATTGTGATTGTGGCACCTATAAGTATTTATAAAGTAAAAGTTTTGACATTCCATTCCAAGAATGCTAGCTAAAATTATTAAGTCCAGTGTGGTCAGTGTTTATCCTTTTGATTTATAAGTGTATATGAATACCTATTTTGTTATATATTGAGAGTGAATTGTTCTACTTTACTGATCCTGAATATAAACCAATGTACTTATTTACTTTTGAAACTCAGTAATCTTTTATTTATATACTTGTAAGGAAATTTTTGTTCACATTCGCATATCAGGGACTGAATAAGAAAGGAGAGCAGCTCCCTTATTCACTCCTGCCCTGGCATATACTGGTTTTCCAAATGGCAGGATCACAGTTTTCTGTTCTAAGAAGATAGATGTATACAGTTACATTGACCCAACTATAAGCTGGCAGGAAACAACCATATCTTAACTGAGTCAGACCACGGGCTTCTCTCCCCTCCTTCTACCTCCAATCTTGACATTGTCCTACCCAAATCCTATGAGACTCAGTCCAAACACTACCCTCTTCCTGTTTTTCCCAGTTAGTCAGAGCCTCTTCCACTTATAAAAGGTCTTACTACTTTGTAATCCTTTATATTCACTCTCTAGACAGTTGTTCTGAATTTTGCACAGTCTTCAAATCTTACGAGTTGTGGACACACTCATCAGGGGGAAAAATGGATCTTCTTGCATACACTCTGGGAGTGTTCTTCACACATTTCTGAAGCTCAGTATGGAACTCCTAAGTATCTGTGGGCTCCAGACTGGTAAAATCAGTCTTTGGAGCACCTTCACAGTGGAGAACAATAATAAGTGCACAGCCTCCAGGCAGACAAGTCTGGGTTCACATTTCGGCTCTCGAACTCTCTATATGATACTGGGAAAGGCACCTGACTTTGCTATACTGCAATTGCTAATCTGTACAATTGCTCATGTCCCACTGGTCTGTAGAGAAGACAGAAGATGACAAAGGACATAAAACATTCTTTGTTGAATAGAATCTTAGTTATGTTGTAGGTGCTTTATATATGTTGTATTAGTCATTTGTATATATTCTACCATCCCCAAGACAAAGACCATGTGATAATTAATATATAGTGTACCCCAGAGTTAGTTTAAAAAGTAGTTTTAGTAGCATATTACTGGGGCGAAACTCTTAAAATACCTTACAGTTTTTTGAAACAGCATATGACCAAAGTTTGCAAAATCAACACATTTGCTTCAGAACTGTAAACTCCTCGGTCATTATCTCTTTGTTCATGTGGTCACAAAGCATTCCACTGGCCACAACTAAAGCAGTTCCTTCTCTTTAAAAATAATACAGATGGACTTCTTTGGGGGATGGTTTTAATATTGCCTGTCTGCCAGGAAGGAGACTCCTCAAGGTCTCCTTTGTCCTGACTATTCCAAGATGAATTATTTTTTCCAGAATCTTCTAACTCAATTATTCCAGAGGTAAATTACTTTTTATTAACAAACAGAAAAACAAACAAACACCAAGTTCTCCTTTGTTGCTTTGAAATGTGTTCTCTCCAGCTACACAGAAGGATCTTTCCGTCTTTCTAATGCACAGCACAAAGATGCACATGGCCTAGCTTCACGTCCCTTCATTATTTCATAGACTTCAGTAAATTCTGCTCCTATTCTTCTCCTTTTGAGATTTATTAATACCAGCTTTTAGTCATCTGTAAACCCATCCATGCTAGCTGCAAGCATTCCTCTTACCCTGGTCTGGAGCTTTTCAATCTGTTATATGTCTTTTGGGGTGAAAGGTTCACGTCTATAATATTTCTGTTTTGTTCATGCTGATGCAATAGAATTTTATAACATACAACAAAGAACTGGAATCTCAGCAACAGCATATGTAAAATCATGTCAGGAGAAAAGGGCAAATCCCAGGACCACTGTAAGAGGCAGTCTAAGAGGCCCCGTCCTCGAGCCATCTATCCCATGGGAGTACTTTTCCAATTAATTGGAATAATATGTCACCTAAATTGAACAACAGAAATCATCTTTGCTCTCCAAAACCATGAAAATTAGACATTTTGTACAAAAAGTAAGTAAAAGAAGGTTTGTTAATTAAAGATTTAGCAGAATCATTTTAAGTCACAACTCCCATTTCACAAGCTCCTCTCCACTCCCTAACAAACAAAAACAATATTATTAGAGCAGGGCCATTGTCTCAGCTTTAATCCCATCAATTTACTCTTGGGTTTATTTAAATTTTTAGGAACAACTCAGCTTCAAAGCAGAGGGCACACACCACATTTCTCCTCTTGTCATGTGAATGCTGGCTACCATTACAATTGCAGTAAAACTGAAGGGCAGGGAATGTGTTAAAAAACAGAAAGTGCTTTCAAAAATCCTGCCTAGCTATCTTTTTATTGTGATTTCATTTGCTCTGCTAAATTTTTTGATAAAAATTAATGTTGCTGAATCAAACTCTTTAAGAGCCACTAACAAAAGCAATGTCAGAAGGAAGGTTGACGCACCAATGCTCTCCCATTAAATTATCTCCGACCTTGAAATATTACCATAGGCAACGAGGTCATAGTCATCATCACAAGATTATTTGGAGGTCAAGTCTCTCAAATAAAACTTACATTTTTCTAGAACCTGTGAACATAGTGGGAAATCTTCTGATCATCAAAATGAGAATCACTTATTTCAATAATTAATAGAACTAGTTGTGAATATGAATATTTAAAGAGTCAACACCAAAAGCTGAGATGATTCAAGGTAATCGCTTCCATAGCGATTGGGGGTACTCCCCCAGACGGTGTTAGTTGTCACTAATAACCCATTTCAAACCTGTGACTTTGCAAGGACCTCATTTTGATGGCCTAATGGTGTCAGGCATGAATTTCAATGTTTAAATTATTAAAAACCATGATAAAGTCCAGTACTGCCACCTGAAATGAAAGGGTGTGTGCTCTTCCTTTCATCTCTTGATTAACATGGGGCTGACTTTCCAATTTGTGGATTAACTATACCTTTTTCTAGTTCTTTTTCACCCACTGATTTCCTGCCTCTTGGCCATTTCTTAGCTCATTTTCATATCCCCTAGAGGGGAGAGGGAGAAAATTAAACTCAAACCTATGGAATTTGCTCTAATGAAAGGCAAAGGAAGAGATGGGAACCCCTGGCTAAAATGAGGTTTGGAGATTTTCACACTTGCCTTGGTTCCAGTTAACCTAGAATATCGAGGGCCTATTTTGTATGAAGTCATTTATCCTCCACCTCTACAACATGATTTAACCGTGACCAGGATGGGAAAGCTATTACAAAAACCAGAACTTTTCATAAAGTTCCTAAACAGAATTAAATTTAAGAAGAGACACTAATATAAACCTTGAGACAGATCCATTTCAGATGCAAATTTCAGGAAAACAATTTGACCACATTTCTGTTCTCACTTCAAAATTACTTTTCTATTTCATTTTTTTTAAAAAAAGGAATAACTGCTTAGAATATCTTAATAGGTTTCTACTTATTGTTTCTAACTTATATCTCAGCCCGGGTTCCCAAAGGGTTAATGCTGCTGGGTGAGCTGAAATTCATGAGCATAATCCTAAACAAGTGAGGTGAAGTTCTATCAGGTCTATTTCAGCGTATCAGGGATTACCGCTAGCTGTCTAATCCTGCTGAGCCTCAGGGAGGAACGTTCTATTGTATTTGAAATCCTGGCCAGGAAAGAACAGAAGGTTAAATGGGTGCCTTGCTCTGTAATCAAATATCACAGGCACTACTTATCTATTCAATGAACAACTGACGTAGAAAATCAATTAGGAACCAAATAGCTTCTCAGGAATTTTTACCCAGAAAGAGGTAAGATTGTTTTTAGAAATGAGTTTATTTGATATGTTTTATGGTTGAATACTAGAAATTGTGGCATTTCAGAAATTGTTTTAGTGGTTCCTACAATATGTCCTGCTCATGATCTAGAGCGCCCAAGCTATGCACTTACAAAATCAGGAGCATTTCAAGAATGATACCACACTCCAGGATAGCTGGTGGAATCACCGAAGGTGGTACAGCCACTCAGTCAAGCCACACAAAATGCTGTTAAAGCTGAAGAAAAGTTCTAAACAGTAATGCAAATTTATATTATTATGTCTACTTAAACAGTTTGCTTTCTCTGAAATGCATTCCTTCAACAGTACACCATCTTCACTGAAAATATGGTAAGCATTGAAAAAAGAAAAAGAAAAAAAAAGGTAGATGCAGCCCTGGGGCTCTTTGTTCCCAGCAGGAAGAGACTCCTTTTGGTGGGCTAAAGGTTAACACCCTTGTCTCACAACCCCCATCCTCTACCTGTCATTCTGAGTAGATGTCACAGTTCATGCACACAGACAAACAGGCTGACCTGACCAGTTCGTTTGACCTTGGACAGGCCTAAGATCAAATCTGGTTATTAATATTGGGGCAGTCAAAATGTAATCTTCCAGACACTGGAGAAGTGAGCTAGAAATTATGCAGTAGACACCCCTGTCAGTCAGAGGCATCATGATGCTAAGCATTAAAATGTTCATCTGGACCCAAGGAGGAAGTCAAGATAAACTTTCTTCTTTTTTTTTTTTTTTTTTTTTTTTTTTTGTTCTGTGAATGCTATTGAAAGAAATTTGCTCAGGGTCTTTATATACCCAACTTATCTGTCCTCACACTTTCAATTATTTTTGGACTCTTTGCTTTATCAGAGTTCTTATAAGGTAATCCATTTGCAGGCTAAGGCAGATATAATTGGAAAAATATTGCCCTTTCATAGTCAAGGAAGATATTTTACAAATGGGATGAAATACTTTTAATACTCTTATTGTAGTTCAATATGCATATAATTTTAACCATGGATTCTCATTCTCTGTAATTGTTATTTCTTATAACTTCCTCTCAGAATACATCTCTAACTTGCACCAGAATATACCTATACTATAGGCTAAAATGGAGAAATATGAAATATTACTGAAATGCTGAGGCAAACACAAAAGGTGCAACAAAAATAAATGCATGATTATCTCAACCCACTACTAAAATTTAAAAGAGAATTTAATCTAATATCCCTTCCAGAATTTGCCCTATCATTACAATGTTCCCGAGTTACAGTCCTCTTCCTGAGGCACTCATGTGTCTATGATAATATCCACATAACGATTTGGCTAATATATCTAATGTATAGAATATCGGTATTTCCAGTAAAAAATGTATTTTTGAAAGCCATCATCAACTTTTCACTTAAATTCAGACCCAAAATAACACAACTCAAGAAACACATCCTTGAATCTTAGATTTTTTTTTTTTTTTGGCCTGCATGACAAATGTGATTTTTACAAAGTTGTAATTTTTTTTAAAAAGGATCTCATCTCTTGATTTTGGTTATCTGCTAATTACCCAAAATTCTTTTCTTAAAAATGGTATCTGGATTAAAGTACATACAGTACATTTTTTTTTGCATAATTAACTATTGGTTCTAGCTCTCCTAAAGGTACATTGAAAGTCTTCACACCCTGGGCAGGGAGACTTTATATGGTATGTAGAATTATGTTACTATATACTACCCCACTCCTTCAACCTCCTGGTATTTTATATCAGTTGCTTCCTCAAGCAACACAAATCCACTAATGCTTTAATTTGTGACACTGCTAACTGGTATTAACAGATTATGACTACGAAATATCCTTGCTTTGGTACTGGCTCAGGAGGTTGATACATTTGTCACAGTAGAGCAAAATGTTTTAAGTCACATACACATACAATAACATACTATGTCTCTTACTTAAGCACAAACCTCAAAAAAGTTTAGTTGACTTACGTATGTTCATTATACATTACTCTAAAATAATCAAGATGCTCTGCACACACCCCAAGCAGGGCAAAATATTTCCATCCTTCATTTTCATATATGTTTCAGTTGACAATGATCAGTAAGTGATCAAGCCCATTGAATTATTTGTAAAATCTTGAAATAACTAAATTAATTTCTTTTAATCAAATCATTCAGTTGTTTTATTAGTCTAATTTTTTTCAATCTGTAAGGGGGAGATGCTTTGGGCATTTTGTACAGCACCAACTATATTGCCAGTAAGACTCACATAGAGTTTGGCACTGGCACTTTAAAGTAGATTCATATTTTAAAAAATACCTCTTATGATCAGTACAGAGCAGAAGGATTATTTCAAGTTGATATATTGAAGTGGTACTTCCTTAAGAAACATAAAAAGATAGAAGTTTTAACTTACAAGTAGTTAAGTGCAATTTGCTTTTCCAGGGTTATGTGTTATGACAGTGTAGCTTCTGTTGCTCATGAGATTGGGCATCATATTCACATACTGCTCTCTCTTAGCACTGGTTGTTAAAGTAGATGCCAGTGCACCTGTAATACATTGTGTTATGGTTTAGATATTAGGTGTACCCCAAAAGCTCATGCATGAGATAATGCAAGAGGGTTTAGAGGTGAAATGATTGATGGGGTTATGAGAATATTAACCCAATATTAACCCAAACAGTGGATTAATTCCCTGATTGAGATTAACTGGGTAGAAACTGAAGGCAGGTGGGGTGTGGCTGGAAGAGGTTGGTCATTGGGCCATGCCTTTAGGATTTATATTTTGTACTGGCGCGTGAAGTCTCTCTCCCTTGGCTTCCCTTCACCACATTCTTCTGCCCTGATGTTCTGCCTCACCTGGACCCCCAGGGAATGGAGGTGGCTGTCTATCAACTGAGACTTCTGAAACTAAATAAACTTTTCCTCCACTAACTGTTCTTGTCAGGTCTTTTAGTCACAGCAATGAAAAAGCTGGGTAAAACAGATGGTATACTTGGGAGAAAAGTATAGGATATCATTTTTAAATTATCAAATTACAGCACATGCAGTTCTCTTTCATAAACAGGATAAAATAGGGTACATACTTGTATCTATAAACATAGTTACATCTCTCCATGCAGATCTACACATCTTATGCCTGTCCATTTATATCCGCATCTACACACACACGTACAGAGAATGTGCATTGTATGAAGCAAAACTCCCAAATCAAACCTCAGAATTTGCCTTTCTAGAATAGCAAGAAATTTTTAAAACTGCAGAATCATCACAATAGGCACAAAGGAACCTGCAACCCAGCAGGCCTGTGGAAGTTGGCTCTCCTGAGACCTATAAGACTCCTGTTCCGAAAGTAGTCTATATTCCTGCTGCCTGGGGACTTGTTCACGAACAAGGAAAGTGGTTTTCTGTAACCACGATGAGACAAAGCATGATTCCAAAAATTTCCCGAAATGATATTCCTACAAAATTCAGTCCAGCAGCTTTGGATCTTTACCCATTTCTGGAATCAGAAAATGGTTTCTTGGCCGACTGCTGACTTAAGTGCCAGACCTTCAACAAAAGAAGAGCTGTTTTATACAGAAAGGTTTTTCATGCAAAGGCTTGCTATTTTTCCCTACTGCAGGGGGATCTGTACATCAAAATATGTCAGACTCTTTTCTTTTGAGCCAAAACAATTCACAAGACAGAAGGCAACAACTTCAATGGCTTACTTGGATAGAGTATGCAGCATTGCAAAACCCTAGCAAAACCCCTAGCCTGTGATAGGGAGATTCCCAGAAAGACCAAGAGACAGTTTTCTGAACTGTGAGGAACAAAGGCTAATGGATCTGAGATTAGTGTGATCACCATTTTCACCATCTTGTGGAGTCTTCAAATAGGTAAGAGATCTTTGATATCTTCTAGTCCAGTAGTTTCCAAATTTAGCTGAATCTCACATATCTTTGAATAAAGAAATACCTGAAAATGTATTGACAGAGGTTGTAAGCTTGGAATTAGTATGTTTTTAAAATTCCATTAGGGGATCTAATGGACATCTCATCTAACCTTCCATGTTATATACACATCTGCCAACTGGATACAATATCATTTCTAGAATGCCTTTTCACAGAAATATTTCATGACTCCAAAAAAGTTTGAAAGCATTTGCTCTCTGATACAATCTCAGTGGTAGTTTTTGGTTTTGTTTTTTTGTTTTCTGTAGGCCCAATACCAAGTGAAGTCAACTAGATTCGGCCCCTATCTACCTTTCTAAATACCTAAATACAGAGTATCATTTGAATTCTTCACTTTCCTCCAAAATTAAAGGAAGAGTTCAATTTATACAAATCTCAAGGTACTAATAATACAAATAAATGTTCCAAATCAAAAGTGCTAATTAAATTACTTCTTCACAATAGTAAATAACCACTTTTTTCTTTAACATATAAATATATGCTTCATGTTTATCTGTCTCTTCCACTAAGTCATACAATCCACAGGAACAAAGTCTGTTTCTGTCTTTTTGATGCTATATTCTTATTCGCTACTACAGTGTCTGATATAGTGAGCTCTCAATGAGCAAGTAAATGAAATGAGTGATCAAATAGGTAAACAGAAAGGAGGTTAAGATATGTAGTCTAGTTATTTCTGCATAAAGGATTCTTACCCCAATTTCTGTTTAGGAAAAATAATAATAATATTAATAATAATAATAATAATAATAATAATAATAATAATAATAAAACACATGAGCATCTGTTAAAGCACTAAATAGAACAATTGCACTAACCCAGCAATGTGATATATATATAACTCCATCAGACATTTAAGGTGAGATCCTTGTTAAAGTTCAGTGTAGATTCAGTTCTAAGAATCCAGAAGTGATTGAGTTTAAAGAAGATTTCAAAGACCTTTAAGTTGATGCTCATTTTCTAATTTACTGATAACTCAGAACCCATTTTCTAGATGAAAAAACAAAACAAAACTGTGGTATCATCTCAAAGGCAAACGTTAAAGCAGTATCAGCTACAGAAGCTTTAAACATCCCCTTTTCAGCTGTGAGCTCCACTTACTATAACTCATTTGCAAATTCACACTTGGCAGACTTGAAAACTGATATTTAAAAGTGTAATACACAGTTCCTTTTCTGTAGGCAAACTTCTAAGAAAGAATGAAGATTGAAGTAAAGGCACATAAAAGGAAACACAAATAGTTATTTTCTATGAACTATATTCACCCCTTTTCAAGTTGATGAATATGGCTGTGTTCCTCTTCAAAGCAAATTTCAATTGAAGGCCAATGGCAGAGATAAAGTTAAGAATGGCTTTTCAGGAATGACAGGTCCTAGATATAATAGTGTAACCAAGTGTACTTATAGAAATTAAAAAAAGAAAGTACCTTTCCAGTAATAAAATGCAGAAGTTATCTCCAAGTACAAAATGCAATGCCAATAGAATAGATGTGCTGACAAGACATGAGTAATATTTTCCACATATAAGAAAAGCTTTCATCTCAGAATACTTTTTTCAAAGCTATTTTTGTGCCTTAATTAAGATCCACAGAACTCACTGGATTGTTTTTTTTTTTTTCCTCCATTTACTAATTTATTAACTAAGGCACAGAAATGCTTGCCAAAAACCACATAAAGAGGGAAAAAGTCAGTTGGATAACTGAAGAAAGAAAATACCTGACTTTCTTTTAAACTTTCCTTTAGTTACAGAGGGAAATGGGGGAATGTTTGTCTAGAGATTTCACTGTCTTTTTTTCTGAGACAAAACTCCATACACTCCCTCTCAATCCACCCCTAATCTATTAATAAGGGAGAGTATCAAAATTGATATAGGCCTTGACCATGCTTATTAAGGCCATAGACGTAAATGCTGAACTAGGCAGCCAATAGTTGAATTTCACTGTGTTTTAGACTCAAGAAAGCCACTCCAGAGAACCTTTTAGCATGAGCTAATATGGGAGCTTATCATGTTTTCTTGCATAATTTCCTCTTAATTTATTTTCATGGTAAACAGAAAGAAGAAATTATGCAATGGTAATGTTCTAACAGTAGGAACACTGGCAGCTCAACTTCTGACCTCACCCTATGTCAACAGGCCTTACAAAATTGAAAACTTCAAGTAAGTTTGTAAATTGTTTACATCAAATAAAATTATGCCTGAAATAGCTAGGGAAAATATTCAGACTCTTTTATGTTGATTATTATTTCAGATATAAGAAACATATATTTATATTTCATACCCATGAAAAGAAAAAAAATCCCTCCATTTAACAAGAAAAGCACTAAGAAATACTTCAATTATCCATATCATCACCACTGTAAAAAGATTCACTAATAGGGCTGAGGCTGTAGCTCAGTGCCAGAGCACTTGCCTAGCATGTGTGAAGCACTGGGTTCAATCCTTTCACATAAAACTGAAATAAATAAAATAAAGGCATGCGTCCATCTACAACTACAAAAATAATTTTTAAAAAAGATTCACAAATATTGCATGGATGGAGAGGTAAAGGTAAAAAAGACAGAAGACTTTAATGTTACTGTGAATTATTTTTCAAAAAATGAGACAATGCCTTTAGTAATATAGAAACACACAGCTACTCTATATCAAAATCTACTGGGTTGGAATCTAATTATTTTTCCCAAAATACTAAAGGAAATCTAAATATTAATTCTCTAGATGACAGGGGAATAAAAAATGCTGAAATGTGTTTTAAACTAAAGATGTCCCTACAAACTGTGGAATTCAGAAAGACTATAAACAGAGATAAGCCACGAGGGAAAAAGAAAGCTTAGAGAAAAAGTATACATTTTTTTCTAAAAAAAAAAAAAAAAAAATGGTGTGCTCACTGAAGACAGGATCAGCATCTACTGCCTTTGTGGCTGTCCTATTCACCTTTGGGATCCAGCACAGGGCACTTTTAACCAATGAGAACAGACGAACACTTTTCTTACTAGAACATCAACCTAACGAAATGTATTTCAGAAGATTTAAGGTATCACAAAATGTACCAATTTTTCATTCCTACAAATGCAGAGAACTCAGACAATATTTTTAAAGAACATAGTATGAATTAAACAAATGTTTAATATTTAGATACCAAAAAGAGCTCAAACCTACTTACATATTGCTATGGGTGATTTTTCTAAGTGGCCAGCCCTCAGTACTCCCTTTCTACTCCCAAAGTCCCTAAATCTCTATCTACTTTCTCATTATTTCTTTTCTTCCTTGCAGGTGATAACTGGTCTTTCTCAAAGATCAACTATTCCATTTGCACCCTTATTTCCACCCTCTTGTGTGGCAGAGGCCCTTCCTTTCTAGGTATACCACTCCATTCTGTGTCTCCTCTTTGTTTAATTGTCCTGTTTGACACTGTGGGTACTAAGATCAGACTGAGGAGTTCAAATCCTGACTAGGTCATCACTGTAACCAGACATGTGACCTTGGACAATTAAGTTTTCATTGCCTCATCTTCTAAATGGGTATAATAATAGTACCTAAAAGGGTTGCTTGGGAATTAAATGAGGTAATATATCTAGAGAACTTAGGATATTATCTAGCTACCACCAAATAAGTGCTCAGGAAATGTTGATCTCAATCTACTCACTGAGATAATAGATCAGGGGGAAGCAGAAGATGAATAAGAAGAATTGGTAAAATGATAAAAAGAATTTAAATATTCCTTAAAGGAAAGCAGAAAAGGAATTGTTTGGTAAAAAATAAGAAATGACTAGCAGTGAAGAGAATCCAACTGATGTTAGTAATTGTCAATCTAATAATTCTTCTAGATACATCCCAAGAGAAATGAAACACATGTCCACACAAAACCTCATATACAAATGTTCATAACATCATTATCTATAGTAGCCAAAAAGTGAAAACAACCCAAACATCCAATTAATGGGGGATGAATAAAATGTATTATATCTGTATAACAAATTCAGTAATATCAAAGAATGAAGTACTGATACATGCTACAGCACAGATGAACTTTAAAACATTATGCCAAGTGAGAGAAGCCAATCAAAAAGGATTCTATACACTAAGATTGCATCTATATTAAATGTCCAGAATAGTCAAATCTGTAGAGACAGAAAGCAATTAGCAGTTGCCTAGGGCCATGGTGGGGTTGGGGATGGTTGTGGGCAACTAAAATGGTACATGACTTCTTTGGGAGATGATAAAAATATTCCCAAATCGATTGTGATAATGGCTGCATAATTGTTTAAAAATCACTGAATTGCACCTTAAATGGATGAATTGCATGATATATGAATTTTATGCCAATCAAGTTGTTACTAACAGAAAAGCAGCATAACAAAGAAGAGGAGCTCAAAGTTCACTGCTCTGTCAACATGATATATTTTGTGGCACATAATTTTGCTCCTTCCCCTTCTAATTTAGAACTGCTATCTTAGAAGTTAGAAAGTTTTAGTAATGATTTCCTAAATAATTGCATGCATTAGTATTAAGATTGCTGTTTTATTTATTCCATCATTTTACCACTGTGGGCAATTTAAGAAGATATTCGTTAGGGTAACATAATACCCTTTAGTTCAAAAATTCTCTAAGTATCTTGAGGAATCTGTTCTGATTTCAGAACCAAAGAACAGAACAGAGTACTAATTAGGTAGAAATTAATTTGAGAAAAACTGTGATTTTTAAAAATACATCTTAGCTGCTTGTGGTGGTACACACCTGTAATCCCAGTGGCTCAGGAGGCTGAGGCAGTAGGATCACGAGTTCAAAGCCAGCCTCAGCAAAAGTGAGGTGCTAAGTAACTCAGTGAGACCCTGTATCTAAAAAAAAAAAAAAAAAAAAAATACAAAATAGGGCTGGGGATGTGGCTCAGTGGTCAAGTGTCTCCAAGTTCAATCCCCAGTATCCCCAAATTTTTAAAAACTTTAAAAAAAAATACATCTTAAAGAGATTCAGTGTAAAAGACTTCACAAAGAATACCTATTCCAAGTTTGGGATTGGGACCTACCTCTTTTAGGGCAAAAAGACTTCATGTGCTCCCACAATTAGTGAGCTCACTTACTTTTTGGAGAACCTATCACTTTTACCAAATTATATCCTGTTCCCTGAACCTTTGATTAGTCATGTGTACATACAGAATTGATTTCAGTGCTTGTTGACAAGTCTTGCACAACATCATCAAAGGTTTATTATCTCTAGAGACAGAGAACACTTACAATTCACAGGAAGAAATTTCTGAGATCTACTTTAAAACAAAATAAGTGGCATTAATGATTAACTCATGATCTTCATCAATTTTTAATATATTTCCATATATTACATTCTCACTCCTCTCTCTCTCTCTCTCTCTCTCTCTCTCTCTCGCACGCACACACACACACACACACACACACACACACACACACACAATTTGTTCCAAGACTTGAACAACAGAAGTATCAGCAGGTCTCCTTTCTAGATATATACAAAATATAGCCTTGAAATACCGTCTTTTTAATAAACTAATACATGTGAACTTAAAACATATCCACATTTATCTTGCACAACACTGAAAGGCAAAAAACTCTTATATATATATACAAAGTGACGCTATGAAATAACATTCATGAAAAGACTGAATTGCTCACTTTTGGAAGAGTGTGTGTGTAGTGTGTGTGTGTGTATGTGTGTGTGTGTATGTTTGGTTCCAATATACTTCTATATCAATGGTTTTCCAATAAATTATCAAGTTGCTACAATTAAAGGCGTATCCATCATTCCCCAGTAAGGGATTAAGTGACCCAGTCCATGCTACAGGAATTTACCAATAAATATACCTGATAGTCTATTTTGAAACAGATATCTAAATAGATGTTAATAAAATTGATAAATTGGGTAATAGCAAAGATAGTCTCTCATTTGTGACTTAAAGACAGTACTTCTCTTTGTTAAGAAAACTCTAAAAAGTATGTAGTTTTTATAAAGCCCATCTTAGTTTTGCTGATACTTAGGGAATTAACGGATTTACAAATTGTATTTCTTTGAAAAAAAAGTTATTTATGAATTCTCCTTGTAACTATTTTTTGGTGGGTGGGAAGGGGTACTGGAGATTGAACTCAAGGGCACTCAACCCCTGAACCATATCCCCAGGTCTGTTTTGTATTTTATTTAGATACAGGGTCTTACTGAGATACTTTGTGCCTCACTTTTGCTGAAGCTGGCTTTGAATGCATGATCCTCCTGCCTCAGCCTCTGGAGCTGCTGGGGTTACAGGCAGGTGCCACTGTGCCCAGCTCCTTGTAACTATTTCTAAGGACTGTGTCAATGACACAGCAAAGTACCTTCTCAGGGAGTAGACATCCAGGAAAAATTTGGCACTACAACACCATCCAAATAAGTTTCCTTAGTTTTCTAATAAAAGTCAAAGTCAAACAAAAAATAATAAACCAGAACTTGCTTTTAGTCATTTTTTCCTCAAAAGACAATGAAGGGCTTTTGTTTTAAAAAAAACAGTGATATTTAATAGATTCACATTGTGTATATATAAAGTTTTTTGTCTTTCAGTGTTGTGCAATATAAATTTACCAAATATAAAAATTCTGAAAGGCAAACTCTGGAATTGCATAATCCATTTTAGCTGGTAAATCTCTTTCAAAAAAATAACACTAATGGGTGTAAAAGTTAAGAATTACTTCCCTCTCCCCATCACTGATACCATCTACTCTGTTACTCACTGGGAAGTATCTTGAGTTTTAAGGAAAGCCCTTGTAAACTGACTATCAGAAGTGATGGAAATTAGGCCTGATTTCCCCCAACTGAAAATGAATAATTTTAGGCCCTAATGACATATAGGTCCTGTTACTCTTAGGCCTGCCATGCATATAGTTAGAAATAATTTAAAGTCCTTGAAAGATACTCTACAATGTTATCAAAATGTCCTCAAATGTTTCATTTATACCAAGTATAGTGATTAGGATTAGGACATTTAAAATTAACAATTTTGTCCTTTCAAAATTAAGACTATTCTGGTTTCCAATTGAAGAATATTTCATTAATACATGTGGTCAACGACAGCCATGTCAATGACTGACTTTTTTTTTTTTTTAAAGGATCAGGGAGCCAGATTCAGGGAGGCAGGATTGTCCCAAATATCTCTTGAGTTTAGTCAATTTCAACATTTGTAACAATACTATGGGCTTCACCCAAAAATTAGCAAAATTTCAAGGAGAGAGAGAGAGAGAGTCAGAAAGAGAACTCATGAAAAACATACTTTAGAAAGAAAATCCATGGAATCCAATAACTAAAAGAAAGAAGAGAAAGAAAAACGTAATAATAGTAATAATTTAAAATAAGATGATTCTCAAAAATTCTACAGGGAGCACATGAATAGAAATTCCTCCAGGAATGATAAGGATGCCAGGGAAAATTCAGGGAAGGAGACAAGTTCAGGGCAGTGAGTAGGCTGTGCTTTAGTTGCTCCTATGTAGTAAGTTAAATGCTCAGGGAGGCACATCCCCTCCTTTAGGTCAGCAAGGTACTATTTAGTACATTATTGCTAAGGTACCCTGGTGACCTGAACAAATTAGTGAAACTTCCAAAGTCGCTTAACTTGCAAGCACTGAGCGCTCAGGCACTAGATAGATGTGATAAATATTCTATCAGTCTTTTCTATTTAATATACTAAACACCCAAACATGCCAGTAGAAAGAAGCTTTGGGAAAGGAAAGAATGAAAATAAAACAATTCTGTAGTGACAGGAAATATTCAGGTGACAAATTTAACTAGCAGTTTCTCCTTCTAGCATATAGATGACCGGAGCATCGCAAGCTTATCATTGCAGTAGATGGCATTCACATGTGCACATCTATTGGTCAGCTCTTACAGCATCTAAAATACCTTTAAAGAAACCTGCTAATCTGGTGGAGGGGACATGGACTTTGCAATGATGAGCCCTAAACAAAACTGTAAAGTTTGCCTCTGAAGGCCCTCTCCTTCCTTCTCACACCCTACTCTTCCAATCATCAAATTTAAAAAGTGTTCTTATTAGCGAACACTCATAAGTAGGCCAGGGCTTGGGCTGGGAAGCCCCTAGGGTTACAATTTCAGCTCAGGCTCTTACTATCTGTGAGAACTTGAACAAGGTCATTTTTCTCTGAATTTCAGTTTCCTCATAGGTTAAATGGGAATAATACCATATAACTGTTAGGAAGAATGCATGAGATAATGTACCTAAAGTGGTTAACTTGCTAAGATCATTGTCAGTAAGTGTAGTTTTCAAAAGTTAGTGCCTAGTCAGTTTGGTGGTGCATGCCTCTAATCCCAGTGGCTCCAGAGACTGAGGCAGGAGGATTTCAGAGTTCAAAGAAAGCAAGGCTTTAATGCCCCAAACACCCGAACATGTTAGTAAAAAGAGTTCAAAGCCTGCCTCAGCAACTCAGCAAGGCCGTAAGTAACTTACAATAAATAAATAAAATACAAAAAGGTCTGGGGATGTGGCTCAAGGGGTAAGCTCCCCTGCTATCAAAAAAAAAAAAAAAAAAAGAAAAGTTTCATACCAGGAGAGAAGGCACATGCCTATAATGCCAGTAGCTTGGGAGACTGAGGGCAGAAGGCTGAGGCAGAGGGACCCCAAGTTCAAAGCCAGCCTCAGCAAATTAGGTAAGCCCTAAGCAACTCAGTGAGACCCTGTCTCAAAATTTAAAAAAAAAAAAAAAAAAAATTTTAATTAATTTATTTAAAAAAGACTGGAGATTTTAGGTTAAATACCTCCAAAAAAGCCATTATAAAAGGCAATATATGCATAAGTATTTATCAATATGGTTTTATTGGTAGCAAACTAAAAATCAGAATTTTAAAATTCTTTTAAAGAGAGAGAGAGAGAGAGAGAGAGAATTTTTTTTCAATATTTATTTTTTTAGTTTTCAGCGGGCACAACATCTTTGTTTACATGTGGTGCTGAGGATCAAACCCAGGCCGCACGCATGCCAGGCGAACACGCTACCGCTTGAGCCACATCCCCAGCCCAAATTTTAAAACTTTTAACAATTTTTCTCCTAAGCTAGAGTTAACTCATGCAAGCTGGGTCTATCAATATCTCATTCCTTCTACTTTCAGCCTTGCATTCCACTAATTTTACCAGCACATATACAAAGATGTAATTCTTCAAACCCAGTATTTCTCTGTACTACTCCCTTAAAAATTGCTTGATAAGCAAACATAACCCTAATGCCTGTTTCTTTAGCAATAGGAAACAAAAATTTATTTTATATGGTACCTACTACTTCCATCAAAAGAAAGCCTTTAGGAAAATCTGGGTATGGTCTCCATATAATTTTATATTTACACATGCATATTTACTATAATAAGTGTATTTTCAAGTCTACAAAAGTTCTTTAAGTTAAAGATAGAAAAGCAGACCTTAAAGTTAGAAAATATGGAATACCTATGAAAGATTATACAACTGTATGAAATGAAATGCTGCCACATACAGCTATTCTTATCTATGATGAAAATGGTACTATTGGTTATATAATTATATCTTTAAACATTTTCTTTCACGGGCCATATTGGAAACCTAATGTACAGAGATACTCCAAGAGTCATACTACATTAACATCCTGCTTATACAAAGAGACTGACTGGAGTTGTACTTTGACATATTTTGTATTTTTTTTTTAATTAAGGGCATTTCTTGTATTAAAGGAAATGTGTTAGTAGCATCATCCTCCTGTTTGAAGAACAATATAAATATTCCAACCAATAGAAAAACTCTATCCTTCCCTCAAATTTCTACTATCATCCTGCCTTAAACTGATCAATAACGTCTTACTGAACACTAGGACAACTAAAGTAAGTCCAGAAACACAAGGGACATTGTATGACATCTACTAATAATTCAAGAGACCAAGCACACTCAGTCATTTGCTTAACCACTGTTGAAAGCAAGTACGGGAGCTTTGGATGGCTGTGGAGTTAGCTCTTAATTTTATTGACATGCCTGATATCTAACCACCAAATCTAGCTTGTAATTTTTTGGAGTTAGAAAGCACCATCTTAGAAATCCCTCCGCTCCTGAGCAGCACTTGGGCAGACAGTTTTTATCCCACCACGTTCAGTGGATCCAGCCAGCATTCACAGCAACATTTCAAAACCTGACACATAGTAAGTGCTTAGTAAATGCATCTGCATTTATTGGAATTAAATACTGGGGTGCCATGGGGGCATTCTGTAGATAGAACTTTGACCCTTGAACCTACACAGGTCACCACACTCCTAGGTCATAGAAATGGCAAAGACATTTTGTAATGGTTAAGCCTCTCCTGTTGCTCTTCATTTATGAAGTAAATCAGATCTTCCTTTGCTCTCCTGAAATACACTGATAATTTGGAAGGAAAGTGCCTTTAAGGCTTGAAGTATCTGAATAATGAACAAATCTCCACATCTAATTGAATTCAGCCTGAGCGTAGGCTCAGACTCAAAGCAAACTTGGTAAAGCATTTCCAGTAGAACTCAGGAAGGCCAGATGTTCTGGAAGCAGAACTGTGGTCATTATGCACATGCCAGCTCCTCCTCACTCCACCCCAGGCCAAGACCCTTTCAGCAGTGTGGAGCCTGCCTAACATATGACTCTGGCTGTATTGCTGCATGGTATCCCAGCACCCATGTGAGCATTTCAGCAACTTTACACAAGCTCCACTGATAGGGACGATTAAATTCAATCCGAGGAAACACAGGAGGAGAGTACATTAATTATGAGATGACACTTCCATCTGCTTTACCTCAGGGAGGGCAACAAATGAGCCATTTACTATTTTTGGCTAAATCATACCTGCACTTGATATAAGATAGAGAGAACAAAAGTTACACACAAAATAAGTAACACAAATCATAAAGTACTAGTTGATGTGTTCCTGATGTGAATGGCAATTTCAAATTGTTGACTATATTTCTGAGATGTGGTTATGTGGTTGTGTGATTGTGCGGTGATGGTTTGTGTGCGGATGCCCACGCGGGTTCAGAAGGAGTAAATGAAGGAAGAACTTGGGGAAGGGCATTCGGCTACCTTACCTGATTCCTTGACATAATCCCTCCACTTTCTCCAAACACAGAAATTCATTCAGATTAAGTAGTTCTTTCAAAAATACAAATAAATGGGCTAGGATTGTGGCTCAGTGGCAGAGCGCTTGCCTTGCAAGTATGAGGCACTGGGTTCCATCCTCAGCACCACATGAAAGTAAATAAATAAAATAAAGGTACTGTGTCCATCCACAACTGAAAAAAAATACAAATAAACTCTGAAGAAGGTTTGAGAGTCGTTTACTCCTTTGGATACACTACTTTGCTTTTATAAAAAGGCTTGCTTCACTTTGATTTAAGGAATGCTCATTTTCTTTGGGGAATTAGGTAACCTTGCAACAGAGTATTTCCATGATGAGAAAATCTGGGTGGGATAAAATAATGAGGATTTGAGGAAAACAATAGCATGTACCAGACATGTAGGGAGATGGTAGCATTGGTTAAGGAAAGCCATGGAGAAAGAAGATAGAAGGGTTCCCATTTCACTTTCTAAAAAATTTTGTCTGGTTTGATAACAATTTCACACACTGAAATTATTTTATCTATCCTGATATGGGTATAATAAGTTTCCAATACCTGCTCTAAATTAATCTTTCTAGGAATTGCTATGTGTCCATCTATATTTTGATAGACAGGTTTGAGGTCATTTTTTTTCCTGAGAAATATAAAGTGGGTTCTCAGTTCCTAATGTAACATATTACTTGCCAAGAGAATGCAGTGAAAAAGGTCCATATGTGTGTTAAGTAGCCATTATAACACATAGCTGTGCTTCACAAATGTCAAGCTTAAAAACAGAAGCAGACGTAGTCAGTCGAGCTGGCCAATTACATTGTGATCTGAAAACACCAGTGATTTATTAGTTGCTATTAGCTAAGCAACTCGTCTTTATTTGATCTGTGTATTTACTAGTTATAAGTATTATGAAAGCTTGTATTGTTCTACTACAGAAACTTTTTTCAACCCTGCTTATTTTTTATATAAAAATACAATACAATAATTTGAATTGTGATTACTTTTTTAAAAAAGAGATCCTGCAACTGGAATTAAATTTCACACTGTATTTCAACCTTGAAATGAACATAAATCTGAAACTAATACAAAAAGTGCAAAAATTTCCATATTCAGGTTAATGTTGAGCAACAGAAAAGAATAACTTTTGTTTATCTCTAAAAACAGCTTTCTTCATCTAAACAAATGACTAGAATAAGATTAAGAAAACCCTGTTTGGGTTTCTTAGATACACACACATATTCCAATTTCCTTCTGCACAATGACTTTTATGCAAATATGTACCACACAATCTCCTGACCTCTTTTACCATCACACCAGGACAATGACAGTTCAATAATTGAAATGGTACATATCTGGTACATTTGATTTTGAATTGCAAAGTTGGACTCAGGCCTATTGAAATGAAAATACCTGTGACTCATTGTTAACTCCAAACTGATCCAGTTATTATTTCCTACTAGTAAAAACAGCAAAAATGTAGGTGAAGCTAATTATTCCATTTTTGTGTTGAAATTTCCATTGCACATTCTTCTCCCAGTGTACCTCCTTGCATTCTCCTCCGTGATCCTCCCCCCACACCTTGACTTTAATTCTTAACCCGGATTCTTTCATCTATAACAAGGGTAATGAGAAAACCCCAAAAGTATTCCTTGGGGGTATATTAGACTAAAAGTTACCTAGGACTAAATCCCATGTGTGTTCTTTGCTCACCATGGAGACAAGAGATTTGCTCACTGCTCTCAGACAATTTGAAATCCAAATATGAAAACAGCGTTATGGAATTCAGACGGACTCCTCTGCTTCACTACTAGCAGATGCAGAAGGAAAAAAAATGCCCATATAATTAAGCTTTTGCCTTTGAACCAGCAAAGCTGTGAACACCTAACTTTAAAATACACATAATAGCAGGAGAGCAGCTGACGTGCAGGTGCACAGTGCTGAGGGTGCTGAGGGTGCTGAGGGTGGTGGTGAGACCAATCAGCTGGCCAGGAAAGTCCCGGCCAGCCAAGAATAAACTGAATTGTAAATCTGAAATATTGCCAAAGTCTTCCTTGTTCTTGCTGAGTTTGAATGTGTAATGCGGTTTTCATTATATCTTTCCACTGGATTCTTTAGAAAAAGTTTGGGATCATGAAAGAGTAAGATGAAATCACAATGCATTTAAAAAAAATAAATATTAGAAGTAAAAGGGTTTCTTTAATACATTCCTCAGTTTATTCTTTAGTCCTTTATTCATCCAATATTTACTGAGGAGCTATTTTGTAAATATCAATTGGCCAAAATTCTTAAAGCATGCTAAAGCATGAAATTAAGACTATAATCACATATAACATATAGGTTAAAAACTGTTGTACATATTCCACATATATGCATGTGTATAGGTACAAATAGGCATTCAGATAAATAGAGATTTTTACCTTGCCTGCCCAATTGTAACTATCCAGGCATTTAGTATTTATTAACCTCACTTTAAATATACTTTCACATGTTAAAAGTGAAGATAAAAGGAAATTTGTTTCATTTTTTGTTTCATTTTCCTTGACAAATTTTGCTTCATCATTCAAATTTCTGGAGGAAAAAAAAATCAAAATCCAATAGTACTTAGCACTTCAGAGAATTTTACTTGAAGAAAATGAGTAACATGTCTTAACATAACAAAATTGTTTTCTAAAAAAAAAAATTCTAAGAAAAATAACAGCAAAAAATATGAATAAAGCTTTGTTTGTTTTTGCAGTCATTGTTAGCAATAGACATAAAGGTATTCTTTTTTGTTTTTCTTTTCTTTTTCTTTTTTTTTTTTTTTTGAGTCCATATGGAAAGATCATCAGCACATTTTGCTTCTGGGTTCTTTGCCAAAATACCATAACCCACAAGCCATCTACCTTAAACATAAAAGGAAAGGTGTTGTTCTGGTCAAATAAAGAAATAATTTTTACTAGCATACGTCTAATGTTAAAGCTGCCTAAATCCTGCCAAATACATTAAAACAACATCTGTAAAACAGATTTTCATTAAATTGATCAGTTTAAAGTTAAGCAGCTAGGCAGATGATGCTTTCAAGCTAACCCTTAACCTTTAACTTTTAACCTCCTTAAACTAGAATAAAGACACACACACACACACACACACACACACACACACACACACTTCTTTGAGGTAATACTGTTTCAGTTTGACAACCCAAAGGGTAAAGTGGTTTATTCAAATCGAAATGACACATCTCTACATTCAGTGTTATGAATCGATATGTTGTCAATAACAAGAAAAGCTGTTTTCTGGCCACTCTGTATTTGTCTTACAACTGCTACTTGTCACTTTCCTCTAGTGTCTGAATAATTCACAGTGCAAAATGATGTAAATTAAACTCTTAATGAGAATAAATTTTATGTAGGAGATTATTGTCTAGTCATTAACTCTGAAACTATTTTAAGTCTAATTTTAATATTTTAGCCACATGATAAACCATGATTTTTTTTCCAGGCCCAGGCCAATTTGTTAGGTTCTCATTTAAAAGCAATTAATGTTACTTATGAACCAATTTTATTTTGCCGACACAAGCCGAGACCAAGCTTGCTAATATCCTCATTACTGTGTTTGAAAATCCTCTACGTCTGACTCATAGAGTTTCTGAAATTAGTTTGGAAATGGGCTCATCCTCGACACCCTGCTACTCTGGAGTATTTTTCTAGTTGTTTCTAGAAACGAGGAATGCTTCTTGAAGGACAAAAAAGAATACAGTGGGCTTGTCTAATACCAGCTTTCAAAAGCTCAAGTATTTCTCATCTTCAAGGTTAAGTTTGTTCAAAGTAATTTTGCATTTGTTTGGGGACCACATTTAAATGCTACACTAAGCAGAGACCCTTGGCTATTTAAGAGATAAGCAACTAAAAAAGTATTCAATTTTATATGATTTATAAAATTTTAAAAATAAGAGTACATCATTGGTTGTGAGACATAAAACACTCTTGGCTTTAAAGTTCTCTTTATAATCTAGCTTTTATCTTGATTTGTTGTTACAAATTCCAAGACGCCATCCTACCTGCCCTGCAATGGAACCTCAAGAGTAACTCTGCACCCAGCAAATTACCCTTGGAAGAGTGAGGTGTTCAACTCATGCCTATGGAAGAAATACATAAACTTAACACACCACACACACACACCATACACACAAATAATTATCAAACCAATTGATTAAATAACCTTTCCTAAGAAAATAAATAATAATGCTTTTCCTTTCCTTAGGTTCCCATGTGAGAGTAATAAAATAGAAAAATTTGTACATTTATATCTTCTATTCACAACATGTTAATTTAAAGTGTTAGAGGAGCTGCGTGAATATAAACACAGTTCATGAATATTCTATATAGCTCCCAGGGTCTAAATCTATTATTTATACAAACTTAATGTTTGTTTTTTTTCTCCTAGGTATTCTAAAAGTTTTAATAGGTCAGGTATCAACAGAAAAAAAGTAGACAATTGAACAGTTGTCAACTGTTGCTATAAAACCTATGAATTATAATACAATTAATCGTTTATATTATATTTTCAATAGTGCAGGCAGAGAAATGTTCCATCTTACATTAGGACCTGCACTCCCCACAAACTGGGGAGCCCAAATCTAATGCTTTCATTATTGATCCACAGAGTGCCAATATCCCAGGAACAATGTTACAAATTCTCACACTGAGTCTTTACATTTTTATGCATCGTACATCCATCTAGAATTTGAATTTCAAGAAACAATCCAAATACATAGGACTAGACCAACCTAAATAAATAATTCCAGCACCTAATCCAGAGAGCCATATGTGTTCTTTCTGCTGTGTATTTGTAATTTTAAATAGAGTTAAAAAGCTATAGGTATTATAATCGTTGACTGACTCCTGATAGTATAGTTATCACTGATTTCTAGTTTAAATCAATAGATAACACTTGCAAAATGGATTTTGTAATCATATTTAGAGCTTGTTACAATGACTAATGGTTTGCAATATTTTCTGAATTTTAATATCGTCTAGACACAAAGAAGTTTTTCATAAGTTATCAAGTTATTCATCATAGAAATGAATCTGTTGCATTTGTATAAGAACCAAGACAATCAAGGCAATCCAATGAAAAACTACAGAAAATAAATTAATCAGTGATTAGGGTTTAGGAGACATTGAGACAAGTTGTGCAATAAATGACATTCATCACTTGCACTTATACATGACATCTACATAGTTTTTCCCAGTAAACAAAAAAAGTACACTTGCTGTCTTAGGAGAATATTTATCTATATCACACACTTTTGTTGGGGAAAGTGTTACTAGTTGGGAAAAATGTTGTGCAAAACACAACAGAGTTGACTTTGAAGACTTTGGACTGATGCTATAGGAATGTTTACCCAATGTTACTGAGATCTCATGCACACACAAAAAAATCATGTTCGGATCATCCCTGTTTGTCACCAAACAAAAGATGATGCATTCACAGAGTAAAACACAGTTCGTTTTTTCTGCTTCGTGTTACCTTTAATAATCAGCCGAGAGACGCCATGATTTTGTTTTTTAAACAATAGGTAAAAGAGATTTTAAGAGAATTATTTTATATATGACAGTACCCAGGAAAGTTCTTTTATTACAGGGAAGCCAGTGAAGCAATCAATGCCGCTGAGGTAGAGGTAAGTGGGACACATAGCAAATCTTTTGAAAAATTCTCCACTGCCATATAGTTGAATATGCTTTTAGTAATGATAAGTTATAAATTGTATGTTTTGCCTGTCTTTTTTTCTTATTCTAACTTGCAGATCTGTGCTCCAAGCACTGAAACAGTTAATCCCCTTGTCTACTCTGTGC